>NC_053155.1:287074968-287374968 GCF_016835505.1 Polypterus senegalus | reverse complement strand
ATTCCCATTGCCAGTGGGGATGTTTCTGTCTTAGAGCTTCCTCTGTCTTGTGCCATGTTATTCCCAAATCCATTGCACTTTATATATTGTAACATCTGTGGACTGATCTGACAGAGATCCAGCTATGGTTTCTGCAGGCTGTAAGAAGGGTGCGGATCCATCTTGAGAAAAAAAGAAACCTGGGCAGACCTTGGAAAGAAATAGCTGTTAAGAAGCAGTAAAACTGATGTCACATTATATGACTTCTAGTCAGAGTAGCTGACAACCTTGATGATTGAATGTTTGTGCTATATTACTTGGCTGAATATGTCAAATTAGTTAACACTGTAATGACTTTTTAGCACAGTTTCACATTTTCGAAATATTGCAAGCTCATCTGTTTTTGGCAGCCAATAATGTGCTGCCTGACAGAGCCATTCTCCGCACAAAGGCTTTACAGGTACGCTAAGTTCACTTGAAATCTCTACCCTTTTTTCTTTTTGTTGTGTTGTGTTGTGGAACAGAAAACATGCAACATCAGACAGACGGGTCACTCTTGTTTGTCCATTGGCCTTGGCTGATGGGACCTTCAAGGAGGATACTGCCTTGGATTGACTCTTTTGGTGTATGAGGGCCCCTTGTGTGTTGAGGGATACTGCAAGTCAGTGATGGACGGGGCAGAGGCTGGACTGGAGAGAGAGAGAGAGAGGCAGTGTGATACAGAGTGCTTCTAAAAAGTGCCAGATGTCATAGCAAGAATTGAGATCCTACTTATTAGAGTCGGAGTAACATAAGAATTTAGACTAAACAGCCCCGTCTGTAACAATCACATCACATATAATGTACTCGTGGTGGGAAAAGATGCTGGTCAATATTGTGTGTGTATGTGTGTGTGACTATAAATTCCGAAATAGTCTTAATGTTGAGACTGTGGAGGGCTGGTGACAGATAGCTACATCTAAAAATCTTTTCCTTTTAATCTCTTGCAATTTTTATTTAATGTACATGGAAACAGGGATTTTGGATTAAATCTAAAAACTTTCGAGCATCACAGTGGTGCAGTGGTAGTGCCACTGTCTCACAATAAGGAGATCAGGGTCTGCACCCTTAAATGTTCTCCCCGTGTCTTCATGGGTTTCCTACCACAATCCAAAGTCATGCAGGTTATGTGTATAGGTTGGTGTTGCTAAGTTGGACCCAGTGCGTATGTGTGTGTAACGTGTGTGTTCTTCCTGCTATATAATGTAACACTGTCCACGGATTGTTCTTGCCTTGCACCCCATGCTTGCTGGGATAGGCTTCAGCCCTCCACGACCCTGCTCAGGATTAAGCCAGTTTAGGAGATGGTATGCTGTATAAAAACGGCCATTATTTTAAATTTCATAATATTAATTAAAATTAAATATATTTAGCAATGTTCTTTGGAGTGAAGCCTAATACCTGACCCTCATGTTTCGAGGGTATCCTTAATGAGAGATTTTAGGTTAACATTGCTGCTTGTAATGCCATAAAACAACTCGATAAAAAGGAGAACTTTATTAGATGCCATAAAATTAATGTAAAAAGATATTTTTAGGGAGGTGAAGTCATAGCTTTTAGCTTTTTATGTACTTTAAGCCATATGTATTAAAATACTTCTGCATGAGGAAATTTGAATACATTTTTTTACATTTTAAGTTGTGGATGTAAACATACAGTTGTTACTCAAGTATGATGACAGGACAAATTCCACTGTAAATAACAAAGGCTTGAACAACTGTAATGTCAGGAGTAACTCATTTGTTAGTATAGCAGTTTAGCAAATGCCATCACACTACGTCACTAAGTCTTGAATATATCCATCCATCCATTATCCAACCCGCTATATCCTAACTACAGGGTCACGGGGGTCTGCTGGAGCCAATCCCAGCCAACATAGGGTGCAAGACATGAAACAAACTCTGGGCAGGGCACCAGCCCACTGCAGGGCGCACACACACACACACACACACACACCTACACACCAAGCACACACTAGGGACAATTTAGGATCACCAATGCACCTAACCTGCATGTCTTTGGACTGTGGGAGGAAGCCCACGCTGACACGGGGAGAACATGCAAACTGCACGCAGGGTGGACCCGAGAAGCGAACCCGGGTCTCCTAACTGCGAGGCAGCAGCGACACAGTGCCGCCCAGTCTTGAATATATACTTGTGCAAATTTGATCAGGTTTTCATTAGATTGTTTTCAAAATAGTCAACAGTGGATTCTGAAAGAATTCAGACCCCTTCATTTCTTTCACATTTTTCTGTGTTGCGGCCTTCTGCTAAAATCATTAAAAATAATATTTTCCCCACATCAAGGAACATTCCATACCTCAAAATATCAAAGCGTAAACAGGATTTTAGACATTTTTTGCAAATTTATTAAAACTAAAAAGTATTCAGACTCTTTGTTCAAGCCCCTTTGGCGGCATCATCTTGAGTATGATGCAGAAAGCTTCACACACCTGGAGTTGGGGAATTTCTGCTATTCTTCTCTGCAGATCCTCTCAAGTTCTGGAGACCATTGGTGGACATTATTTTCAGGTCTCTAAAGAGATGTCAGTTTTAGACTCCAGATAAACAATTCCCAGAGTTTTCCCTAAGCCACTCCTGTGTTGTGTTTGCTTTGTGCTTAGGGTCATTGTCCTGCTGGAAGGTGAACCTTCTGCTCAGTCTGAGGTCCAGAGCACTCTGCACAGCAGGTTTTCATTAAGGATATCTTAGTACTTGGCTCTGTTCATCTTTCCCTCAACTCTTTCTATCCTCCCCTGCTAACACTGTACTTCACTATTGATGAAAAGTGCCTAGTATCCCATCCAAGTACTGGCCAGGCCTCAACATGCTCAGCTTCAGGTGGATGACCTATTCTGAAGTGCAGGTGGTATTCCTGCTTGCATCTTCTTTATATTTCCTCTCACACAGTGTAATCACTGCTTTCTCATCAAATTTCAGATTTAGGCAACAACTGTGGCTGAAGTCTCAAATTATTTTCTAAGGTGTTTTAATCATTCATTACTAATTTAAACAATAATCCTTCCATCCATTTTCAAACCCACTCTATGCAATTCATAGAGTTGGGTGGGTAGATCCTAATCAGGCAACATTAAGCATAAGGGAGAATGGGATATCAGCCCATTGCTAGGCATACTTTCAGTTAAATGGGGTAGATTTATAGTTGCCTATTAGCCTAAAATGAATGGTGTGGGAAGTGAGAGGAAACCTGCGTAACTGGAGGGCGGTCAATGCATGAACGCGACGAAAAGGTACAAACTGAGTCCACACAGAGAAAACTTGGCCCAACAAACTCAAAAGTAAACTCTCTGAATATAAGTAGGCTGTCGACTGTTCGGCTAGTTAGGGGGAAATTGTAATGATTTATGTTGTAAGCAGCACCTCATACCTACCGCAACCATATGGCGTATGCCATTATCTAATAAACTTCATGCAGAATAACAGCACAGAGCAGCTAAAGAAATAACAAAAGACAGATGTGCAGCTTATTTTGTGCCATCATCACTGGCTTTCAAATTGATAAAGAATAAACAGACACAGTACAAATATTGTTTGTCATCCCAGTGTACAAAATTAGGAGATGATTTGTTGTGATTTTAATAAGGAGAATGGAGATTGAAAAGGCAGTGCTTCATATTTGAGCCATGATAGGTAAGTCAGTGAGACTCCACACTAAAACAGGATGTGTATGTTGCCTTTAACAAATATTCACCCTCTTGGATATTTTTATATTTTATTGATAGACAACATGGGTTTAATTTGCTTTTTTTCACACTGATCAACAGAAAAAGACTCTTAAATTCAAAATGAAATCAGATCTCTCCAAAGTGGTCTAATGTAATTACAAATATAAAATACAAATTAAATAACTGCATTAGTATTCAAATCTATATTTAGCATATGCCGTGGCAGCCTTGAGTCTGTGTTCACAGGTCTTTCTCTCTCTCTATCAGCCTTGCACATCCGGATACTTCAGTTTTCCTCCATTGTTCTTTGTTAAACTGCTCAAGCTCTGTCAGTTTGCATGGAGATCATGACTGCACAGCCTTTTTATTCCAAGTGCAGCCACAACGTCTCAATTGAACTGAGATCTGGACTCTTACTTGGCCACTCCAGAACATATTAACATTGTTGTTTTATGATATTACTATGTAGCTTTGACTTTAACAGAATCAGAACCACATTCACATTTTTTCACTGTATTCATGCTGTAAACACCAGGGGTCGCTGTCGCCCAGTTAAACCCAACAGACAGATACACAGACACAGGATAAAAGCACGAAGAAACTCTTTTAATTATTTCTCCTTCTTCAAAGTGCCTTTTAAGCACTACCGTCACCATAAAAAGTAAATAAACACCAATAATCACAATAATTAACACAAATCTCTCCTCCACTCCTCCCGGCAAGCTCCGTCCTACTACCTCCCAACTCCGGCTCGCTTGCTGTGTCTTCAGTAGTCCTTTATATAGTCCTTGACTCATAAGTGCTTCGGTTCTTCCGTCCCCATGCCTTGCCAGCACTTCTGGGTCAGATGGAGGACTTGAGGTTTTCTTCAGCACGGAAGTACTTTGGGGCTTCCGACCCTGTGACTTGGAAGTACTTCCGGGCTACAAGGGAAATGCAAATCCCCAGATCTTCCTGCAGCGTCTCCCGGTGGCACCCATGGTACCCAGCAGGGCTGTGATAACAAACTACAGATTCCATAGTGCCCTGTGGGCATCCAGGGCACCACTGCAGTATAGGGAAGCTGCCATCTATCATCTTGGGGGAGGCAGTGTCTTTGATATGCTGCCTTCCCCCATCTTTCAAGTACTGGGTTGTCCCGGCCGGGATAAACTGCTGGCCAACCCTTACAATGCATTCAAGGAATTTGACTGTAAGAATATTGCAAGATATTGGGGTGGTGTCCAAATTGAGCGAGGACATCCAAATTCACTCTTTGTGAGACTTGATGACATGTCATGTGGAAACACATTGTTCTTATACCGTATCTGCTGATTTTTGTGTTGTTTAGTCCATAACGCCTGTCAGATGGAAGAATTTCAAAAAGTTTGTGTCCTGGATGTGAGGGGTCAGTGTGGATTTTCCCTACAACTCTACAATAGTACAGGTCCTGTAAGGTGGGAAGGTGATGTAAGGTGGTGCCAGTGATGTTTTTAGCCAACCTGATTATTTGTTATAGCCTGTTTCTGTTTTATTTAGTTGCTGATCCAAGCCACACTGTGAAAGATGAGCTGAGAACAGACACAGTCATTACTGTGTAGAAGTGAATCAGCAGCTCCTGTGATAGATTGAACTCCCTCAGCTTTTCCTCAGGAAGTACATCTACTGCTGTGTCTTTTTAATAAGGGAGTCTATGATGGTCTTCCATGTCAAGTCCTGGGTGATTACTAAGCCCAGAAACATGAAGGTTTCCACAACTGACACTTCAGTCCTGATGAGTCTAATAATGGTTGTATTGTCTGAATATTTGAGGAGCTTCACAGAGGGGTCCTTAGAGGTGCAGTTAGGTTCGTTGTCTTGTGGGAAAACAAATCTTCTCCCAACGTGCAGGTTTCTTGCAAACTGCATCAAGTTTTCCTTGTATTTTTCTGCATTCATTTGACCCTCAGAAGTCTCCCAGGCCCTGCTACAGAGAAGCATTCCCAGAACATGATGCTTCATGGTGGGATGGTTTGTTTTGATAATATGTACTGTCTAAAAATGGAATTTAGTTTGAGGGCCACAAAGCCCCTCATTGAACAATAATACATTTTCTCACGGCTGATTTCAGAGTCTTTGATGTGCTTTCTAGCCAAGATGTCATGTCTTTTTTTACTCCCATAAAGCTACAACTTGTAAAAAAAATCCTGTGCAAGAGTTGTTGTCTGCACAATCTCTCCAGTCCGAGTTACTGTAGCTTGTAAGTCGTTTGGAGTTACCATAGTTCTCTTGGTGGCCTCCTGCACTAGTCTTCTTTTTACATAATCACTCAGTTTTAGTGGACCATCTGCTCTAGGCAGATTTCAACTGTGTCATACATTTTCCATTTTTTAATGATTGATTTTACTGTACGCCAAAGGATATCAGTGACTTTTTCTAAATATTTTCTTTTCTCTATCCCCAGACTTGTGCTTTTCACAGAGTAGCTTGGAGTGTTCTTTTGTCTTCATTGTGTAGGTTAGGCCAGCATACTGACACATCACAAATTGGACCTTTCAGATCAGGTGCATTTATACAACAACCACTTGAAAGCCCAGACCAGAAATCTCCATTGAACTAATTCTGTGACTTCTAAAACCAACTGCCTGCACCAGTAATGTCTTAGGTGGGTCATATTAAATGGGGTGAATAACTTATGTGATCAAATATTATGTGTTTTGTATTTGTAATTAATTTAGATCATTTTACAAAGATCTGTTTTCACTTTGACATAATAAAGTCTTTTTTAAATTAAAAATGAAATCAGTTGGAATTCAACGTTGTATAATAATAAAATGTGCAAACTTCCAAGGTATGAACTTCTTAAAGTTAACTGGTATAATATAGAAATTATGCAAGAAAGGTTTTTGGTTAATTGTTTTCCTTGTTTTTGATTTGATTACTTCCTTGCTTATCCTTTCCTCATATTTCAAAAAAAATCTTGTGACAAGACGTGATCTTGTGAAGAGAGACAGAAAGACACTTCAGAGAGGCAGAGACACTTTCACTTCCTGCAACACAGTCAAGTCACGTCATACTGACGTCCTTTGGAAGCATGTTCCCGTGACACGGTGACCTAGGCAAGGAAAGTAATAATCAGCCTGGAACAGATGGAATTAAAAACCTTGCAGGTCCAAATGGGGTCAGAAATAAAAGACAAAGAGTAAAAGACACAGTAGAACTTCATAAAGACGTTCAAAAATGTTGGCACCATGCAGAGCAGGTTACAGATTATGAAAGCAGTGGAATTCGAAAGGCTTACAAACAACTTGGCACGATACACACGCAGAGCAAGTTCAAAAATATGACAGTACTAAAATTTGAAAGGAGAAGCAATTCAATTTAGAATCGAAAGAGTTTAATGATCCGACGTAATAGAAATTATACTGCCAATAATGGATACAAATCCATACGTCCCAAAGTATCACAGTTTACATGAAATTTATCAGTAAAACACGGACAAAGAAATTTTCTTGGATTTCTATATGAATCCCAAAGATCACAGTCGCATTTATAATAAACCCACATGTGACGAATTGTCAGCGATTAGTAATTTCGAAAGACGGAGATATCAAAGACAGAGTAAATATTCAAGTACATCCAAAGGCAAAGCATGATTAGTCATTTATGTCAAATACATCGCCACATGCCGACCCTTTTCTCTTTCCTTTGCTTTTCCCAGATGGCGAAACATGATGGTTGTACAATATGAAACAAACGCATTCAGAAAAACGAATAACACCAACACAATATTTCGGGTCATAATTAGCGATACGTTCCCATGTATTTTACCCACTTCTATCATCTCAATGTCTATCGCAACATTATTAATGCATATGTAAAAGTCGCAGCTAATCGTGTCTACTTTATTAAATCGAATTAAGCTAAATTTAGAACTGAATATATGCAAAGCCTCATTGATCATGTTCAAAATTCAAATATCAATAGTTCAGACAAATTCAAAATGGTAAAGCAGTAATATTACCATCATATATCAAGGTAGTTCAAGAGCATTGCAACAGTTATATCATGATGCAATGGCAATATCCAGAATTATCGGTCATCCAGATTATTTCTTACAATGACGTGCAATACACAATGGCCAGAAATCCGCAGCTTCTTGAGAAAAATGCCACCGGCTACATCGCCTCTGGATATTCCCACATTCGTAAGTGGATTGTTTTATCAGAAAGTCTTATTTTTATTGAATGAACTAGAAACGGTGTTCAGGCAAAAAGGAGACCGTTTACAGTTTCCCGTGAGAATAGCTTTTGCAATGACAATTAACAAATCACAAGGACAAATATTGGAAAAAGTCGTTTATTTATAAGAGACAAAGAAAAGATATTCACTCACAGCCAGTCATACATTGCATTATCACGCTGGAAGACCAAAGAAGGAATCAAAATTCAATGCGATCTTGAAGAATAGTTTATTCTAAATATTGCTTTTACTGAAGTTTTAAAATAAAAAGTGAACATAATGCATATGTAACAATTCCCATGAAAAAAAAACACTTTAAATTGTATTTCCACAGGAGAAAACGCGGGGGTTGGCAAGCGAACCAAGCAGGGGGTGGAGCCCCCAAGTATTTTCAAAAATAGTTACAGTTTTTCATTTATTTAATGAGCTATTATTGTGATATCAGGGTGTTCCATCAGGCAGTGTTTTTTTTAACATATTATGTCACTATTTGTATATTCACAGGCTGTTATTGTGTGGGTTTCATATGGCCTTCCACTTCAGAACACTTCTGTCAATTCCACTAAAGACATTTTCCTGGGATTATTTGAACAAGCACCATCCAAACAAGAGGAGCATTCTTTTTATTGTCCAAATGTGGATAGCCCCATCCATTATTCTTCTGATTTGTTGAGGATGCGAAACAGACATTCCCAAGTGTCAGAATTCACAAAGCCGGTGTATTTGTTTCAGATACCTGAAGATGCCTTACCTGGTGAGTATTTTATACATATTCTGTATAATCATTACTGTAGAAGCTTTTTTAAATTATATGTCTTCCCTTATGTGTATTTATAAGCTCAATAAATCTGGGAAGAGTAAGCAATTCAACTTTATTTTTGGCATAGGCTCCTGTCTACCTTTCACTCTAACTTCACTTTAACATACATTGAATTTAGCCATATTTTCCCCTTTACTGTTAATGATGAGTCATGTCATACTACTGTATAGTGCATCAGTTTATCAGGTTTAAAAACAATGATGTCCTCAGCTAAAAGCATTTTACACCTAAGAAGAACTGAGGGAAATAAACTTGCTCAGATTTCAAGTTTTGAAATGAATGTGTCTTCTTTTTTTTATTTATTGCACAATGAAGTGCAATGAAAAGTAAAGGTGGTTGCAGGCTGAGATTTATTTCATTAGAGCATTAAAACAATGGTGATAAAAAACAGGTCATTCATCCCAACAAGTTCAACTATTCCACTCACCTAGATTCTCCAAAATAACATCAGGTTGAGATCTGAAGATGCCTAAAGTGCAGCTCTCCACTACGCTACTTGGTAATTTATTCCATGTGTCTGTGGTTCTTTGCATGAAAAAGTTTTAACATTTGTGCGATATCTGCCCTTAACAAGTTTCAACTGTGTCCCCATGTTCCTGTTAGACACATTTTAAAATAACAGGCTCGATCCACTGTACTAATTCTTTCCATAATTTTAAACACTTCAATCATCACCTCTTAATCTCTATTTTCTTAAACTGAAAAGGCTGATCTCCTTCAATCTCGCCTCATAGCTCCTACCCTACAGTCAGTATGCTTCTCTGGACTTTCTCTGGTGCTGCTGTCTTTTTTGTAGTTTTGTGGGGACCAAAACTGAACACAGTTGTACTCCAGGTGTGGCCTCACCATAAGCATAGTCTCCCTTGACTTCTATTTACTTGTCTTACCTAGTTTTAAAATACAAATTCTCCCTATCCAATTGAGTGCCATGGGGGCTGATGCCTATTCTATCAGCATGAGGCACAAGGAAGGAACCATCCCTGGCAGAGTCCAATGCAGAGCCCATCAGAAGCACATCCACAATTACAGAGGATGGTTTGGACAGTTATTGGTGAATATAATTACAGTTGAACAGTGATATATATATAATTACAGTTATAATCTCCAGATATGTCTTTGTGATATGTGAGGAATACTGTGCTAGGGGAAGAAATTAGAAAGTCACAGACAGCAATTATTTATCAATAATTCCAGCATTAATTCCATCCATAATTCTGCCGTATTCTAAGCCAGATATGTTACACTGGTTGCATATTCAGTCTTCTGTGAAGCACATTTTACCCAAAAAGCAAGGTGATCCAGTTACAGCATACAGTATGTATATTGTGAAGCTAATCTGGCTAGTAGGGCCCTTTTGTACCAGTAGAGGACTCCACCATCACAGCATGGGGAGGGTATTCAAGACCCTGTAGTCAGTAGCATAACATCTATTGTGGGGTTTGAACTCATTTTTATATCTGACCTGCAGATATAATCAAGACCTAATTGCTTCTCTTTTCTTCACATCTTTCTTGATTTTGACTTTTTGCCTATTTTTTTAACTTTGACTCTTGCCTCTCATTTGGGTTGTGGTCACTATTTTTATTTTATTTGGTATTATAAAGTTCACCTGTCAATTCTGGGGCAGGGCAGTTGGAATGCATATTTTCTCACTTAGTTTACTCCTTTCTCGCCCTTATATGTGTTACTGACTTGTTTTCTAACAATCTTCGCAAAGCATTTCACAATAGCTCTTATTATGAGAAATGCTTGGTAAATTAAAATTCTTAAAGATCACTGCAAACTGTTTTGCTATTATCCAAATCTCTCTAATCTGCCCTATAAGACAAATGCTTTCTTCAGAGACAAAGTAACAAAGTGATGCAATACATTTTAAATCCCTGCATTTATTTGTTAACCCTGCTATGGTGCATACGCAAGTAATCAGGTGAGCGGTTGGCAGGAGGGCACAATTTAAATCAGGAATGGGGTTCTATAATGCTTAGAACACAGTGGAAACCCCTCACTGGCAAGAATGCCTCAAATAATGCCAGGTGGGCACTATGCACTGCAGCTGTGGTAGGTAGGCTGGAAGATAAGCTATTAAAGAGTGTGATGTTAGAGAAGACACACCACATATGGCAACATCTCAAGTTTTTACAAGGCACATAGAGGATGTAAGAGAACATACTGTTCTTCTGCAACAACAGGCAAGTAGACGATTGCCTAATCTAGGCTTTTGATACTTACTGAAGTCTCAGGAGTGCAGGGACTGCTGGGAGATCTTCAACCTTATTGAGTTTAGAGTGGAAAGGAGTAAAAGAAAATGCACTTGCTTGCTGGAAAGAAAGGGTTGGAGTCTGGGTAGACTCGTGGATGATTTAGACCAGGTCCAAACCTGATGAAAAAGACCTACAAAGTGATTTGGTTGGGCATTTGGTCCTATTGTACTTTAATTGGTTCTATTTTGTTGACACTCATTTGTCACTTATCTTTAATTAAAAAAGTGCTTATCCTTGGAATCTGTTGCTTCCTATGTTTATTCTGGGCTCAGGAACATTTCCACTATGTGTCCTTGTGTTCATCCTGGTCATTTCAATTCAGGGTTATGGAGACTTGAGGTCTCCTACAACGGTAATCAACCCATGGCCTGTGCTTCTGAGGACACACTCACACTCCCTCACGCAAGGCCAATTTGATATTGCCAAATTTGGATTTCATCCCAGGGCACTTGTGGTGTGAGAGTACGACACTAATTGCAGAGTCATCAATGCTCAGATGTTTCAGCTTTTGTGTTTAATTTATTTTTCCACAATTCAATCAGTTATTATACTATAGTCGCTGATCCTGCAGTAGAAGCCAAGAATTGTATTGTAAATTGGGCCACCAGTACAAAATTTCTAGTATGATTCTTTAGTTTTCAGTAATAGCATTGAGGGCTAGCGACAATATTTGCATTGTTACAATGTTTGGTTTTAAATTAATTATGTCTTATTTGTATTTCTAAATAGGAACCATTGTAGGCTGTGTGCATGCCAGTTTTGGTGCTCAGGAGAATGATGGAGTAACATACATCATTGAAGAAGACGATGGTGGTGGACTCTTTCTCTTAAATAGTATCACTGGTGAATTTACATTGATGCGACCATTGGATTATGAGTGTGAGCAGTTTCATATCTTATCAGTAAAAGCTGCCAACACAAATTTATACTCGGGAGTGGTACGCGTGTATTTCAATGTAATCGACATCAACGATAATCCTCCTGTCTTCCATTACCAAACATACACAGTTTCAGTTGTGGAAAATCTCTCCATTGGATCAAGTATCCTCTCCCTCAACGTGACAGATATTGACGAAGGTAAGGACAATCCATAAATAATTATTTCTTCCCAAATCACTGTTTGGACGTAACCATGAATTGGATAGGAAGTAAGGAATAAGAAAGAAGGCATGAAACATAAAAACACAAGTTTGCTAACTACATCGAAGTAACTAAATAAAACTGAGCATGTCACTTAATTTTGAGAGTAACCCTAATCGTAATATATATAATAATAGATAGATAGATAGATAGATAGATAGATAGATAGATAGATAGATAGATAGATAGATAGATAGATACTTTATGTATACAAAATATAGCTATGAATTTAAAGGGACTTGTAATCCCTTGTACCACCACAGAGTACAGGCCGTGGCCCCCTAGTATAACATAAAAAGACAACGAGGTGGCTATAATATTGAAGAGTGCTAAATACAGCATAAAGTGTTGGTTAAACACATGCAGTACAGTAAACATGTAATAAAAGAAACTTAAACCATATATCCTACTGTATGAAGAGTGGTTAAAAACTGTTTTAAACAATAATTTTAAATAAGAAAAAGCTAAAGCGTCTGTTCCCCTTCTGCAATCACCCAGTCAGAAATGGCCCAAGCCTGTTTCTAGCAGCACCCAGTGCAAGTCAGGAAACAACCTTAGAGGGGTCAGGTGTCCAACTTAAAATCTGCAGTCAGCCTACACTGCACATTACAGGGATGTCAGGAGAAGCCAATGCACTCAGATTGAGCAGGTGCCACCTCACAGATAGGATATGCTCAAGCACTCTACACACTGGTGTGCTGTGTTGTGTTCTGTTTTGATGGTATAATGTTGAGAGAGGAGCACGCCACCCCAGAATAAAGTTGTAATTGTGCAGAAGATGACGATGAGATTGAAATATTCTATTAATTGGGGCATGACATTGGGAACTTCACTCTAGCCAGCCTTGAACCCTGAGTCATAAAACATCATTTTGGCCTTTTTACAAAGAATCTGTTAAAAGTCCTTTTATTGTTGCTTATACTACAGTTTCTACAAATGGTCGTTTTAATGGGTGCTAACAGAGTTTACCTTATTTTAATTATTCCTTTGTACTCTAAAGTGGGTAATGTTCAGCTAAACAACTGGTCCTTTGTCAGTATTTCCCTCAAGTAGGTGCTTCAGATAATCCTTTATATGTCTGTTTGATTCCATGGTGACATCATCTGACAGCGAAAGGAAACATGTGAATGTGTAATGAGAAATCATTGTTGTTTCTCAATTGGTCAGGGGGTTTATGCTAGCCGATTGGCAGGCTTTTATTCTGCCATCCTACATGTCCACTGAACTTTCCACATACCCTCACAGCTTCCTAGCAGTGTGCATCTTTCTCTGGGATGAAATAAAAACGTAACTGAAAACAAACCCCCACGAAGCAGTCTGTTGGAGACAAATGTCTTTTATTGGACAGAACTGCTGAAGGTTAGTCAGGGTTAACGCTGCTGCTCTGAAATGTACAAAGTCTGGTTGTGTGACCTTCTTGGCACAGCTAAGAGCAATGAGGCTGTTTTTTGGCAGCAGATAAATTCTTACATTATCTGTTCTGCATTTGTAAATTTTTAATTCATTTTCAGATCCTGCTTTGTCTAAAATTTTATTTCCAGTATGTGTTCACAGCCTTTCCTTGCTGCAATGATTCTTTGCCTGTTTGTTTACTTCTAGCCATTTTGCATCATTGAGAGTGGAACCAGAAGTTTTATGCATCACGTTTTAAGAGAAAAACAAAATGTAACCTTGTGTGTTTTATTATTTCTGTGTGAACTTGCTTCTGTGTTTAACTTAAGACCATTTGAGCCCAGAGCAAAACGGAAGAAATGATGAGATAATAACAATTAATACTTTTTAATTTATTCTCAAACTAAAATTTATATATAAGAAGTTCTCTTTTAGATATTGATGTATGCCAAAGACATTTAATCTGTTTAACTATTTTGGGACATCTAGATACACAAAAGATATAGGCGTGCTGAAGATTATATCTTCTGTCTGAATGCTAATTGGTGCTTCTTGACTGTGTTATGCAAGGCCAGTTTCTTAGGCCAGACCTGTACATTGAGACCTGGAGACAGGACTGATAAACAGCAAAATATTTAGGACCTCAAATTCACAATTTGAGAATGTCGAGTTACAGCAACATCTTGTGAGACTTCTGAATTCTTTTGAGACCCTCCGCAACAGGACAACACACAGAAGCGTGACTGCCGCATCTGTTGAGGGTTGCTTGTCCGTTGCCAAGGCAACCGCAGATTCACAGCACCACAGAAACAACTGCAAGCTGACCACAGCCATGCGCAAAGCGCCAGTCATCTGATGGGTGATGCAGGGAACATTACAACAACAACAACAACAACATTTATTTATATAGCACATTTTCATACAAACAGTAGCTCAAAGTGCTTTACATATTAAAGAATAGAAAAATGAAAGACATAATTATAAAAAATAAATCAACATTAACATCGAATAAGAGTAAGGTTCAATGGCCAGGGGACAGAAAAACAAAAAACTCCAGACGGCTGGAGAAAAAATAAAATCTGTAGGGATTCCAGACCATGATACCGCCCAGTCCCCTCTGGGCATTCTACCTAACATAAATGAAACAGTCCTCTTTGGATTTAGGGTTCTCACGGAAGGGCTTGAATGATGATGATGGTCACGTAGACTTCTTCCTTTTAATCCGTCCATCATTGTTGGAGCATCATGAAGCTTTGAGTAGGTGGAGGTGGCGCAGGCCACCACCACAAAAAACCGGAAAAGAAACAGAAAAGAGAGTAGGGGTCAGTACCGATTTTAGAGCCACCATGAATAGTTATTATGATGAATTGAACATACAGAGTATCAGGATTAAGTTAAATTACGATTAAAATGAAGTTATAAAAAGGCCATGTTAAAGTAATGTGTTTTCAGCAGTGTTTTAAAGTGCTCTACTGTATCAGCCTGGCGAATTCCTATTGGCAGGCTATTCCAGATTTTGCATAACAGCAGAAGGCCGCCTCACCACTTCTTTTAAGTTTTGTTCTTGGAATTCTAAGGAGACACTCATTTGAGGATCTGAGGTTACGATTTGGAATATAAGGTGTCAGACATTCCGATATATAAGATGGGGCTAGATTATTTAAGGCTTTATAAACCATAAGCAGAATTTTAAAGTCAATTCTGAATGACACAGGTAACCAGTGTAGTGACATCAAAACTGGAGTAATGTGTTCTGATTTTCTTTTCCTAGTTAGGATTCTAGCAGCTGCATTCTGCACTAGTTGCAAACGATTTATATCTTTTTTGGGTAGTCCTGAGAGGAGTGCGTTACAGTAATCTAGTCGACTGAAAACAAGCGCGTGAACTAATTTCTCAGCATCTTTCAGTGATAAAGAGGTCTAACTTTACTTATGTTTCTTAAGTGAAAAAATGCTGTCCTAATGATCTGATTAATATGTGATTTAAAATTCAGATTACAGTCAACAATCACCCCTAAGCTTTTTACCTCCGTCTTGACTTTTAATCCTAATGTATCCAGTTTATTTCTAATAGCCTCATTGTATCCATTATTGCTGATCACTAAAATTTCAGTTTTCTCTTTATTTAACTTGAGAAAATTACTATTCATCCATTCTGAGATACTAGTCAGACATTGTGTTAGTGAATCAATAGAATCGGGGTCATCAGGTGCTATTGATAAGTACAGCTGTGTGTCATCAGCATAGCTGTGGTAGCTCACGTTGTGCCCTGAGATAATCTGACCTAACGGAAGCATGTAGATTGAGAATAACAGCGGACCCAGGATAGAGCCTTGTGGAACACCATATTGGATATCATGTGTCTTCGAGTTGTAATTCCCACAACTAACAAAATATTTTCTCCCTGTCAGGTAGGATTCAAACCAATTTAAGACACTGCCAGAGAGGCCCACCCATTGACTAAGGCGATTTCTAAGAATGTTGTGATCAATGGTGTCAAATGCAGCACTCAGATCTAAGAGGATGAGAACAGACTAATGGCCTCTGTCTGCATTCACTCGCAAATCATTTACTACTTTAACAAGTGCAGTTTCTGTGCTGTGATTTGTTCTAAAACCCGACTGAAATTTATCAAGAATAGCATGTTTATTTAGGTGGTCATTTAACTGCATAATGACTGCCTTCTCTAGAACTTTACTTAAGAAGGGCAAGTTAGAGATGGGTCTAAAATTTTCAAGAGCCGAGGGGTCAAGATTATGTTTCTTAAGTAGGGGTTTAACTACAGCAGTCTTAAGACAGTCTGGGAAGACCCCAGTATCTAGTGACGAATTTACTATGTCAAGAACATTATCAATTAGCACGCCTGATACTTCTTTGAAAAACCTTATAAAAACATTATAACTTGGCTACTGACCTGGTCCTGACCCTGCTTGATTGCAGTGTCTGTGTATAGTAGAATGGCAAATCCCGCTACAATAAATAACATTGCTGTTCCTGTTTTAAGTTGAATAAAGTTGGTTTTGCTAAAGTACTGAGACTCAGCCTTGCCTTTGGGGTGCAAGACAACGACTCATCAGCTTACAAGACTGCCTCAGAAAAATATGCTCTTGAGAGGGGCCATTTCAGAAAATAAGTATGAATCGGGCTGTAGTAGTAGTGTTTATTTATTGCTTTTAACGTTTCTCTAAGTAAAACTGAGTAACACTTAAACTGTTGCTAAAACTATTTTAACCACTAGCTAAATGTGTGCCTTTTGATGATAGTGACACTGTATATATACTGTATATACTCGCATATAAGTTGGGCCTTAAAACCCAAAAAAACTATCATAAAATCAGACCCCGACTTATATGACCTTTCAAAAATGCAACACCTCCAATCTTGCACCAGTTTCTCAGACACATCGAATTTTGTTGCAGCAGCGCAGTTACCAATTTCTTTTGCCACTTAAACAACTTTTAATTTAAAACCAGCTTCATATTTTCTTCTGATTGAATGCTTCATCGTAGGTAAGGGATGCTCTTACAATAAAGGCGTGAGATACAAAAAACACAAATCACTGCAAACTTCGCTTCAAAATACTGCGGGTATTACTGTGTGGTCACGTAGGCACAATACATAGAAAAAAAAAAGGCAGTGTGCTCAGTGGTTACTCACTTGGGTGGGCATTAGCATATCATAATCTCTTGGAGCAATAGCGTGAGTTTTCCGCATTTGACTTATGCGACCAACATAATAAAATACCATAAACTATACGATAAAATCAAGTCCTGACTTGATTAAACGTGAACTTAAACGTGAGTATATGCGGTACTTTTTTTTAACTAATACATTACCATAACATATGCATGCTGTTGAAATGAATAAAATAAATGTAAAACTTAGCATAATGACCTAATTCAGTAAAATTGAGAATATAATGATTATCTTTAAATAGGAAATATTTACCAAGAATTCCTATTTACTGTATGCTTGTGTATGCAAGTAATGCAATCTACCGATCTAAAAAAGCACACAACTGCTTTAGTATGCCCAGAGCGAATCTCACAAATGGTGAGATGGAAGATGATATTTGCTAAGTTTTAACACAAGTTGTAATGTATATCCATTTGGGAGACGATCATAGTTTGGGTTAAATCAGCTTTTAGCGATTCAATACAGCAATGTTACCATTTTGTTTAATTTTATTTCACCATGTCTGTCTCTCCTATACTACAGTGCGGATTATTAATACTGGCATCATCATCATCATCGTTGTTGTTGTTCTTGTTATTGTTGGACTGTGTAGGCCGTAGGTCGAACATCGCTAGTATGCAAAAATAATATAAAACAATATAGTCTGATATTTGCTTTGAGTCTGAGTGTTTGTTAATCTGTTTTGTCTAAAAAAATGTTGTGTCTCCCAGGGTCATTTCTGAGCAACAGATTATGCTGTTCATAGTGCAGACAGTGCAGGCGCTGCTGAGGCGCACAACATAAACATTTCTTTGTGCTGCAGTCCGGTCGAGACAAATTTTTCTAAACAAAATAAAGATAGGAATCTCTATATGAGACTGCAGTAGTGCACCCTGACCACGAGAGGGCAGCCTAGACATTTGCCTAGACTGGCTATGCGCAGAAACGGCCCTAGAGTTATACAACTGAATCTGACTTATTTAGGATGTTTGCTTTTCTATATTCTCTATTCTTGCTGTTCATGCTGAACTAACCAGTGCACATGACAGCCCTCAAAGCCTGTTGTAATACAGAACGTTCATTTTGGAAACATTTGTAACAGTGATCTTGGCTATTCTTTATTTAAGATAGTAATTTCCTTGACATTGGTCAATTATGCAACTGTAATTGTCCAAATTTGATGGATTCCCATGAAAACTTTGTGCGTTTGCCTTCATTACTTCATGACTTATGACTTACTGCTTTTGTTTTTAAATTGCAGTTTTTGGGTACAAATTGGTTTTTGGTGGTCTCTCTCTTTCTTATTCTTGTGGTTGCGATTCCTTGCCTGTTTCAATGACTTATCTGTGTAAAAAGTTTATTTGGGTTCAAATTAGGACCCTGCATATAGTCATGATTTATAAACACAGTGCCTTTATGTCAGACACATCCAACGTTGAACGTTTGACTGGCAAACACGGGCTGCAACAGTTGGGGACAAAAGCCTTTTATAAATTCACAATGACGTCACCAAAATAATGATAAAAATATGCAACAGGCTAAAATACAGAACTAGCATGGATTAAATTTTCATATGTGTCTGTGTTTTTAAAAATGGGGTAGATAATAGCACATTATGACATTATCATTTCCTTATACTTTAATTTATTCTTTTTTTTGTAGGTTACAATGGTGACATACAAGTGACAGTGATTTCAGGAGATGATGATGGAAAATTTACTGTAGACATACAAGGTGTGCTTCGCATAAATAAGGAACTCGACCGAGAGCAAGAGTCTGTATATAGTTTGACTGTGCTAGCTATGGACCAAGCCATGCCTGAAGCCACAAGACTGTCCAGCTCTGCTCACATTACTGTTTATATTCTGGATGTCAATGACAATGCTCCCCATTTTTTATCTAGTAATAATATCAGTGTTCCTGAGAATGCTGCCATTGGGACAATAGTGACTGTGGTTCATGCCATAGACCTTGACAGCGGCGTTAACAGCCTTGTCGAGTACTCCTTGGATTCAGGGATGAGCCACATGTTTCAAATCAATAAAACAAGTGGTGTCCTTTCACTTATCAAAGAACTTGACCGAGAGAACACCAGCATTTTAACTCTTCAAGTGACTGCCATCGACCAAGGATTTCCTCCCAAGTCCATTGCCATGAATTTAACCATTTCTGTTAGAGATGTTAATGATAATGATCCAGTCTTTACTGAAAACATTTATGCAGTAACGGTGGCTGAAAACATTCTTCCCGGATCTGGTTTGCTCAGTGTCTTGGCTTCAGATTCAGATGAAGGTGTGAATGGAGAAGTGTCTTACTTCATTCACCAGAAGAAGTTTTTTATTGACTCGTTCAGTGGGGAAATCTCTGTTATTGAGATGCTGGACCGTGAAAGCTCACCAGAGCACATATTTACTGTTATTGCCAAAGACCATGGAAGTATTGCCCGGTCAGCTTCAGCAACAGTTCACATTTTCCTTAAAGATGTTAATGATTTCACTCCCATCTTCTCGCCACAAACAACAACAATTCATGTGGAGGAAAACCTGAACCAGCTACCTCGTGTAATTTTTCAGGTATGAGATTGACCCTGTAAATAATATGCATTGCATTTAAACATTTGCTGACATCTTACCAAAATAAGACTACTCTGTACATGTTTCTTGTGTTAGCAATTATTAAAACTCAGGAATGTTTTGTAGGATTTTGGTCAATTTAATGGAAGTTGTATAATGTAAACTTGTTAATGTCCAATTATGGCATGTTACTTTTGTTTGAATGTTATACTGTATATAAAACACTAAGGAAAAACAGATACATTTATTAAATTTAAATGTATTTACAGTACCAGTCAAATGTCTGCATGCACCTGAGATTATGTTGTTCATAATCTGACAGATTAAATATTTTGAAATCTGCTTCTAACTTGCCTTAGTATAAATAATTTTGGAAATGCCTCCCATACATGTACTTTTCATTTAGAACTATAGTGAAATTTAAAGTTGGAAAATGTTGAACTACAATCATTTTATCATCCAAACTAGACTAAGATGAGTTGAAACATAAATAATCAATGCATTCCTCAGCTTTAATGTTTGCAGTGCATCATCTATTAAAACATATTCAATAAAGCATGTAGCAGTAAAATTCACTGCATGTGTTATTCTAAAAGATGGTTCATTGCAAACATTTGTAGTAATAAAATGAATTGCTACAAATGTTTGTGATGTGCCATCTGTTGGAATGATATATGCAATGCATTTTAGTATTACAGATATTTGTGCCACTTGTACAGAGAAACAGCAAACCGACAAATACACAATTTCACATATACACTGACACTTATCCTTTCATTAAGGTGAATTACAGTGTGCTGTTCTTTAAACGTTAATTTCTATTGTTATTCTTGCACATGAGCTATTTTGAACGATACTATCTATCTATCTATCTATCTATCTATCTATCTATCTATCTATCTATCTATCTATCTATCATATAGTGCCTTTCATTGTCTATCTATCTGTCTATCAATCGCATAGTGCCTTTGTCTGTCTGTCTGTCTGTCTTTGGATGGGTAGGTAGATAGGTAGGTATATCCACTGTAGCTTTAAGAAATGAATTTTAGTCAATCTGGAATATTTCACAACCTGTTACATTTTCAAGAGTAGTCACAAACACCATCAAGTGTTCTGATGAAACTGGCTGGCAGGAGGATAACCACATGAAAGGTACAGCAAAAGAAATCTCAGTATTAACTGCGTGACTCATACTGTCATTTTAGGAACTGAAGGAAGCAAGTAAGAAGAGACTTGCCTGCAAGAAAAACAGGCATTGGATATCAGAGCAGTATAAATCTATCATTTGGTCTGATTCCAAATTTGAAGTTATCGCTTCAAAGTGTCTTTGTGAGGTGTAGAGAGGGTGAAAAGATGTTGCCTGCATATGCGGTTCATACTTTACAGCATGAGGTAGAAGGTGGGAGGGTGTGAGAGTGCTTTGTGGCTCATGTCGCTGGGTATTTATTTAAAATTGAATGCACAGTTAACCAGCATACCTACCACAGCAACATGCCATCCATCTACATTGCACTTTAGTAGGGTCTTATTTGTTTATCAATAGGACCACAATCCAAAATTAACGTCCCGGCTATGTAAGAGCTATTTGGCAAAGAGATGGTTTGGAATGAGTTAGTCCAGAGAGTCAAGGAAAAGCAGCCATCAAGTATTCAATATATATAGCCAATCCTTCAAGAGTGTTGGAAAAGCCTCCAAGGTAGCTACCTCATGAAGCTGTTTGCCAAGAGTGTGCAAAGCTGTCATTGAGGCAAAGGGTAGCTACGTTAAAGAGTCCAAAATATAAGATAGATTTGAATTTTTAAAAAATATGTTTTTAATCATAATTTTATGTTATGTCATAGTTTCATTGTCTTTTCTATTATACTAAAATATAGAAAAGAGTAAAGATAAAGAAAAGCCCCTGTATGAGTTTGTGTGTTGTGCTGAAGTGTAAGAGTGTCACAGCAAAGCAAAACACTTCAGTGCAACATTTTTTTTTTACCTCATTTTAACTCTTCAACTGACTGCCATTGACAAAGGAGTTCCTCCCAAGTCTGTTGCCATGAATTTAACTTACAACACTTTTTACCTTCTTCCCATTGGTCACAATCCCTGGTGTGAATTTCTTCTTCCGGTGGTGTGATTGAGTGAATGGTGTGAATGAGGTCTCATGGCGGCCTCCCTCACTAGCCTTCTATTTGCACAAGGACTCAGTTCTTCTCTAAGCAGATTTACAGCTGTGCCATATTCTTTCTATGTCAATTTCCAAGGGATATTCAGTGATATTTTCTTGTCTCCATCGCCTGACTCCTACTTTCCAAACCCTTTTGCATAGAGTTGTTTGGAGTGTTCATTTATCATCATTGTGTAGGTTAGGCCACCACAATGACTCACCACAAGTTGGACCTTCCAGATGCAGTCAGCTGCATTTATACGACAATCAATTGAAACTCTATGTCGGCGATTTTCTTTGAGCTAATTCTATATTCTAAAACTAATGGGCAGCACCCAGTGATTGCTACACCAGTGATGTGTCATATTTAGACGGGTGAACCCTTAAATAAACAAATAGTGTTTTATATTTGTAATTAATTAGATCATTTGGGAGAGATCTGGTTTTGTGAACTAAGTATCTATCTATCTATCTATCTATCTATCTATCTATCTATCTATCTATCTATCTATCTATCTATCTATCTATCTATCTATCTATCTAAATTTTGCCGTTAATGATTCTTTTTTTCCTGCTCAGTGTCAAAAGAGGCAAATTAAATCTACTGTGATTTAATGTTAATAAAATAAAATAAGAAAGTTCCTAAGCGAGGGAGTACTATTTATAGGTGCTGCATTTCCTCTTTCTTTCCATTAAACTGATACACACAAACAGATCACCTCACTCTTTAGAAGGATCTCAGTGCTGGCAGTTCAATGTCCTTAGCTTTTCAACAAAGTACCTAATGACATGACATGACAGACAGTCATTAGAGCAAAGACAGCATATCACATCATCCTTACAACAATGTGAAATTCGACAAAATTTTAATAACTTTCATATTTCCTTTGCTTTATTACTTCATAAGTGTATATGCTTCAATGCATATACTACCGTATTTCCCTGAAAATAAGACCGGGTCTTATATTAATTTTTACTCCAAAAGATGCACTAGGGCTTATTTTCAGGGGATGTCTTATATTTATTCATGTACAACAAGCTTCATTTATCCAAATACAGTCATGTCATCTTCTTCTGGAATATCGTCATAACTCTCCACATTCAAACTCTGAATTCCAGCCTGAATTTCTTGCGACTTCAATTCTTGTAGAACAAACAGCCCCAATCTCTCATGTGAAGCAACAGAGCTCTCCTTAAATGAACACTTCTTGTCCAAGTAGCCTGCTTGTAGTGCATTGGCAACACAGCTGTCAGTGATTTTATCCCATGAATTTTTCACACAAGTCACGATTTCTTACGGGCTAGGCTTCACAAAGCTCCCACACTGGTTTCTCTCCATTCTGTTTTCAGTGTAATGATTTACTTCCATGCACAAATGGTCCTTGAATGGCTTGTTTATTACAATATTAAGAGTCTGGAGATAGGCAGTCATTCCTGTGGGAATCATTATTTAATCTATTCTTCACTCTGCGAGGAAGTTCTTCATGTCTTTAGTGTGGTGAATGTTGGCTATATCCCAGATTAGCAGACCTCTTTGGCCACCTCGCAAAACAAGTGGCAGCATCAAATCAATCCACTTCATTATAACTGCTTGTGTGCACCAGGCTTTCTAAGTTTCAAGGACATAAATGCCTGAAACACGTTCAATCTCATCTGTCTTGCCATTAGTGATGATTAGAGGTGTGGCTTTCTTTCCAATCAGACGAACTGCCAAAGTGCAAGTAGCCAGAGGAGGGAATGTAGATTAACGAGGCACCCCTCTGATCAATTGTCATTTGAGTTTCTAGCCTGATAAACACTGTAGTTTCATCCACAGCAATCATGTTGGAGAGTTGCTATTTAGAAAAGTCTATGCCATCAACAAAGGACTTTGATGCAAGTGCACGTTTACTTCAGTGTCTTCCAGCTTGAGCAGCATTGTCGATCTTCTTAGAGACAATTCATGTCACTGAAGGAAGTCATCCAACTATTTTTCTGATGCTTTGAATTCTTCTGGGGATATTTCTAGCTCTGGTGCCATTGCAAGGGCAAATGCTTGAATATCAGCCCTGCACACAACTAAAGCCTCTGCTCTCCTGTCTTTAATCCATTCACAGATGATGTCTTCTAGTTCAGGAAATAATGGTTGCTGACCTGATACACACTTGCGCTTCTTAGCATTTTACTTGTCCGCGTGCTGAATGAGGTTATTATACTTTGCTTGTCATATTCCAACCATTCGGAGATTATCCTGAAAATCATGCTAGGTCATATTTTCGGGGAAATACGGTATTTTAATAATTCCAATTAATAAGTGATTAACTTGATTATTTTTAACTATCAGGGGTAGCCTGCACTGTCCTGGGTGGGGACCCAACTTTAGTTTGAAGCAAAACATGGCCTATGGTGTTCCTCTGTACAAATGGGGAGTCCGTGCAAATTTTGATGGAGTTTTGCGTACAAACAAACATTCTTCTTTACATATTACATAAGTAATACAAAATGGTCATCTTCCTACTTGTGGTTCTTCATACTGTGTATTACATGTTATACCTTGTTGAAAGTGAGATGTTTAAATAGGTGAAAATCAATTAAATTCTACTTCTTCTTTCGGTTGCTCCTGTTAGGGGTTACCACAGTGGGTCATCTTTTTCCATCTCTTTCTGCCCTCTGCATCTTGCTCTGTCACACCCATCACCTGCATGTCCTCTCTCACCACATCCATAAACCTCCTCTTAGGCCTTCATCTTTTCCTCTTACCTGACAGCTCTATCCTTAACATCCTTCTCCCAGTATACTCAGCATCTCTCCCCTGCACATGTCCAAACCAATGCAATCTCACCTCTCTGACTTTGTCTCCCAACCGTCCAACTTGTGCTGAGCCTCTAATATACTCATTTCTAATCCTTTTCATCTTTGTCACACCCAATGCAAATCTTAGCATCTTTAACTCCAATTAATTAAATGTATTACTTAGTTTTTTTCTATAATAATGGACCCTAAGCACTTTCAAACACATTATTTGGTGCATCCTTTCTTGTCATTATTCAAATTGTCTTATTATTGTTTAGTCTTGCTTTATTTTAAAAAGTGTTTATAAATACACAGTCACATATTTTAAAATATTCAAGTACTAGTATTGCTGCTTCACAGATTTAGGAGACTGAGTTTGACTGCCTGTGCATATTTTTCATAGCATTCTTATGTTGGGCTGGGCCATATTATACCTTTCACGGTAATACCGGTACAATGTTAGTCAATGATAAGAAAATGAAATATCGCGATAGAATATTGGTAAAACGTGCATGCACAGTGCCTTTGTTTTCAAATACACACGGCGGAAAAATCATGGCGGCGACAGAGATTGAGAAGGGAGAAAGCGGATCGTTGAGTGAAACAGATCAACCAGAATTGGTTTGTAAAAACAGTGCAACTTCATGGTGTGGAACTGGTTTGGTTTTTGCCCGTCAGATACCCAACAAAGCACAATTTTTTGTAGAACATGCAAGCGGGCCGTCGTGGCGAAGGGAGGAAACACCACAAACCTATTTCATCATTTGAAGCAGAAGCACTTGTTGGAGTACAACAAAGCTGTTAAAGCAGTGTTCTCCCTAGCGTCTTTTAGCCGGGCGCTCCATCCAGCTAATTTAGTTCAGCACCCGGCTGTCATCTCGCATGACATTGTGAGATGACAGCCGCAGATCTGCAGGCACAGGCAGATCTAATGATCTGCAGAGATGGCAAAGAACAAGCGGGCAGGTGGGCAAATACTGCTAAAGCAAATTGTGGGTGTCGATGCAGAGCAGAGTTCACAAGCAAAGACAATAGGGAAAAGGGGTTTCGAGAGCGGGCTGTACATGGTAATAGCGGGGGTGTAGCAGCTTAATACAGTTGCAAGAAGTATGGAGAGGAGAGGGGGCTGTACATGCTAATAGCGGGAGCGAAGCGGCAGTTTACAAGCAAAGAGGATGTGGAGGTGGGCGGGCAAGAGGAGGTCTGATAAAATAAAAAAAAGTCAAGTGAACAGCCTGTCAGATATCACAAAAAAGGCGTCAGGAAGTGATATCTCTGTTCTCAATGTCAGCGCAGTCTGTATAGTGCGGCTGAGCGTACAGCAGCTCTCTTCTTGTAAAGTACATAGCAAACCAATATATACACATACAGTTGTTTAAGCATTAGGTGTGTTCTGTGTGCAAAAATCCTTGTAGCACTCACTGTGGTTCCTGTTTAAAGTGACCCCTTCTGCCGTTCTTATATTTGCTCATATTTGGACCTGCGTCCATATTGCAAAAAGTGTGCAGAAACCCTTGCAGCACACACTGTGTGTCCTGAGCAAAAGTTTTGTCACTGAGTTGCTGAGGGTTTTGTACGGCAGCGTATATATATTAGGGCCACGGTGAAGAAAAAAAAAATACGGACAAAGTGAAGAAAAAAAACTATATGTCGAGAATAAAGTTGAGATGTTGACTTTATTCTCGACATTTCCACTTTAATCTTGACGCTTTTGACGAGAATAAAGTCGACCTGTTGCTACATAATTTATGACGGGGGTTTGAGAAAATCTAGTAAATTAAACATTCATTTTAAGAGGAAGTTTAGTTTATGATGTTCTAATTTAATGACAAACTACGAGAATAAAGTCAACATGTCAAATTTAATCTCGAGATAAACGGCGAGAATAATGTAGAAATGTCGAGAATAGAGTAGAAATGTCGAGAATGTGTACCTGCCGTAGTGCAAGAGTGAATTGAATATCCAACAGGCTCTTCCTTTACCACTTAAAAGTTTTAATGTTGGTGAAAATGCACATTACACCTCTGAAAGAATAATGGAAGAGCTGTTGGATGTCTTAGCATCAGAAATAAAATCTAACATACTGAAAAATATACACACAAAAGTTTGTCAGTATTTTGTGTAATGAAACCACAGATATCTCAGATGTAAAACAATTAATTATTTACATTAAATATGTTTGCCAGGTCACTAAAGAGGTCAGAGTTAGTTTTGTATCACCCCACAATATGATTGACTGCATAGCAGAGACTATAACCAACACACTGAGTGAGACTATGGACACCGTAGGCTTGAATTTTTTGTTATGTTTTATGTTGCAAAGCAACTCTTTTTAAGTTTTGTGGATATTATACATGGTTATGCTCAGGATATGTCAGCCCATTTCCACTGGAAATGCCTTTTGGTTAAACTTTTGGTTAAAAACAGCTGCTTGTTTAAGTGAAAATAAATTGAAGGGTTTTTTTTTGCACTAATAAAGTTGTGGAGTTGTAAAGTATGTTGTCTCACGTCAATCATATCAGCAGTTATATCGTTATCTCAAATGTTCAAATATATATCGTGATAAATATTTTTGGCCATATTGCCCTGACCTATTCTTATGTCCTCTTCAGTTTTTCTCACATTTTCCTCTCATAGTCCAGAGATGTGCAGGTGTGGTTCATTGGTGATTCAAAATTGGCCCAGTGTGTCTGTGTGTACATGTGATTTGTGGCTTTCAATAAACGGGTGCTGCCTTCAAGGTTTATTCCTGCAATGCGCCTCATCCATCTGGGATTAGCTCTACTTTTCCAAACCTTCAACTCGATTCTGTAGGATTAAGAAAAGAGGGATGGATGGAAAGACACCAATCAGTAGGTGGCTTTAAAGTATTTTAAAAAAGCACTGCTTTCACATTATTCCAGGAATGAGGGTTCAAACCCCAGCTTAGGCACACTCTGTGTGTACTTTGCACATTGTCCTTGTGTCTGTGTGGGTTTTTCTCCAATATCTCATTGCCAGTTATGTGTCAAGGTTGATTCCGGTTGATTCCTGCCTTACATCCAAAGCTGCCAAGGTATGATGTGGCTGTAAGTCACCGTAAAGAGAGACCAAGTGTATTAACCAAATGGTATTCTAATACATACAATTAAATTACAGTAAAAGTTTTTGGTGCTGTATTTTATAAAGCATTACAAAAAACAAATTTGCCAAATGATAACATTTTAATGATGCAGATGGTAAATTCAATTACTAGGCAAGGATGTGAGCTTTGAATATGGGAGGTTTGCTGGTTATTTATAGGGAATGAGAGAGTTTGGTAGCATGCTCGATATCGCGTTGCTGCACCCATCACATGACGAACCTCCCCAACTGAGACCCGAGTGCAGCAGGTGACACCTCAGCACAACACTGGAACAGCGGGGCTGGAGTGCCAGTCCTGCCACCAACCCCAAAGTTTACCCTGTAAGTTGGAGGACCTAATTGCAAAGATGGATGCAGATTAACGTCATACCCAGAACAGAAAGGGATAGAGAAGGCTGAGCAGTAAAAGATACGCCTTGTGTAGTGCATTGACCATATCTGTTTATTTAATCGGTTAACACATATGAGGAACACATTGGCAGGATACTCATGAGTTCTGTAATAGCAAAAATGCTCTTCCTGTCTTACAGCTATGAGATACACAGATTTACTTTGTGTCATTTCATCAGGTATCAGCCCTGGATGAGGATGAGGGTCTAAACAGCCATCTTACCTACCTAATAAGCAAAGCAAATGATGAAGGACAGCTTAGCCTCTCCCCAGAAGGCAAACTCAGTGCCCTAAAGAGCTTTGACCGAGAGGTCCAAGCACATCATTCCATAGAGATCCTTGCTGTGGATTCAGGTACTGTATCGTGTTTTTTTTCTAGCATTACTGTAAAGTGTTTTGAAATTCAGATGAGTTTGGTATGGTGGAGCAGATATGGCTTTGTTAAGGATTCACTCAAAGGACAAATGCCCAGCTAATTATTACTTACTGCACTGGAGTTTTCCTCAAGGTTTTTTCTTATAAGGTTTCAGGAACTGGTAAGATAACTGAGCAAAGTGGGAATGGGGGTAAGCTGATTTGTGATTTCAACTAAAAGAAATCAAGTTTTATTTTTGCTATTGGGGAGTGGTGCTGCATGCTGTAGATGTTGTAAGTGTCAGATAGGATTATCCGGCATCCCAAAAAAATGGGACCCTTACCTAGAAGAGAAGCCGGAATGGAAGGACAGTGATGGACTGGCATCCCATCCAGTACCCTTATCTGGACTGGTGGACAAAACAAAGGAGCAAAGAGGGAAGGCTCATTTTCAGGAATATGTTTGTCCCCAGCCAACTAGATGGAGGAATCCCAGGACCTCTCTAACCATGTGAACACCTGTAGAGCATGATGGAAGTCGTAGTGCCATTAATTAGCACTGTTGGGTCCCATGGGTGCCACCAAGAGGGTGCTGTAAAGATTCATGATCCCTGTTTTTTGGGACTTCGGTTGACCCAGAAGTGCTTCTATCAGATCAAGCCCTGGCACTGGAAATACTCCTGGGTCAAACATAAAAGGAAGCCATCCAGCCTTCTTCAGCAAAGTCAGAATCAGGAGGAAGGAAGGCAGCACTCACTGCAGGGAAGAGGATGGAGAGAGAAGAGAAGGAAGGAAAAAAAGTATTGTAATTCATTAGTGCTACTGCTGGAGAAACCATCTTTAGAATTCGGTTGTGTCCAGGAATTGGTTACTCAGTGGTGCCCCTTGTCTCTCACAATGTGTAATTAGAAAATTCACTGTACTCCGTACACATGACAATATCACTACTATTAAAATATTGCTACTTTTTAAAGATGTTATATTCTTTGAATGATCAATTTGTTAAGAATTAAGATTCCCATTGACATTTATCATTGCACTGGTGAAGTGATTTTCATCAGCTTTACATTAATTAATGGAATTTAAATTAAATGGAAAACATGCCTCGGTGGCACCTTCTACCATTTTCTTGAGATTTTTAATATTATGCTAAGTCTAAAATGATATTTCAGTTAGCTCTGACAATTGTGATTTTTTTTTCACTTTTACTTGAAAGGTTTTTTTTGCATAATTTATTGCTTGATTTAGTTACACAATCTTTCAGTTAATAATGCAATCAGCCAAAGCTTTCAAATAATACTCAGAGAAACAGGTAGAAATATGCTTGTGTCAAATGTGATATACATAAAAGGTGTACTGTACAAGCTATAAATAAAACAATCAAACTTAACATTCTTCAACCACCTTAACCTGTTCAGAGTTATGAGGAGTCAGTCAAAAGGCTGGGAATAAACCAGGACTGGACATCAGTCCATCTCGTGGCCCACTCACACGTCTATCCACAGGGCCAATTTAGTATCACCACTTAATCTAACATGTATGTCTTAGAGATATGAAAGGAAAACTTTTAGACACAGAGAGAAAGAACAATCTCCAAACAGAGAGAAACCCTAGAACACAGGATGCTGGATTTGTGAGGCCCCGCCATGCTCACTTCAACTAAACTGAACATCTATATATATAATTCACTAAGGTAAGACAACCATAGTAAGCACACCGGAAGGGGCGTGGATTCACTAAGCCCGACAAGTGAGACACCTATGGCACACGCAGGGAGGAGCCACGCCCACCAACTCCAAGACCATTGGATACGCAGGGCCACGCCCACCAACTCGGAAGTGACAACACAGAAAAAATGGCAGGTTAATGTCATGTGCATGTCATGCACCTTGGAGCTACGTTGACTGTTCATAGAAGCATGTTTCTCGTGGAGGTGAATCGCCATATGCAGTGTATGAAATGGTTTGCGAGGGGAATCCCATGGGATCCTTAAAACAATCCTTTACAACTGAGGTTAAAGCACAATGAAGTAAGTAGTCTTTAAAAACCGACTTTTCGGTTACGACGCATGACGCATGCACCATAGCAAACTGTTTTACACGCTACATACAGCTATTCGCATCCGTGACAAACATGCGTCTTCTTAGATGCTCCTGCAGGAACGCGGAAGACGTTTTCCTGCCCACCAACACTCCTTTTTCACCGGCCGGCATCTACCCTTGCTCTCTAGGCATTCACACTGCCTGCCCATTTGCCCGGACGCAAAAACTCACTGACCACCCAGTTACTCCCTTTCGTCTGTGGTAAGAGTCCACATGCACGTCTGAACCACACGCAGTTTGTTATGCCACGGGTTCACTATTGTGTTGTATTTTGCTCTCTTCAGTGTTCCATCTTTTCATTGACTTACTGTTGTATTCTCACACCAACCCGTTTTAGACAACCGTGTCTTTCCAGAAGTGCTTAGCATTCAATAAATAATTATGCATGAGACTGAGCGTGTGTCTACTCAGCGCAGAGAGGCGTGGGTAAGCTGTTGAACCCCATTCGGGCTGCAAGCCATGGAATTCCCACTAAGTATGACTCATACGCTCCCACTCATTACGTCCCTACCCTTTGTGCACACCCCCCTCCTACCGTGGTCGGGTATCTTGGTGGATTATATATAGAAAAGCAGCCAAAACCGAGGGGTCTCCCATGGGGTCCTTAAAACATTCCTTTACAACTGAGGTTAAAACACAATGAAGTAAGCAGTCTTTAAAAACTAGAGTTCCATCTTTTTATTCACTTTCTGTTGTATCCTCAAACCTTCCCTTTTTAGAAAACTGTGTCTTTCCAGAAGTGTTCAACCATCAATACATAATTATGCGGCATTTGTTATGCCACGGGTTCACTATTGTGTTGTATTTTGCTCTCTCCAGAGTTCCATCTTTTCATTCGCTTACTATTGTATTCTCACACCAACCTGTTTTAGACAACCGTGTCTTTCCAGAAGTGTTTAGCATTCAATAAATAATTGACATTGAGCGTGTGTCTACCCGGCACAGGGAGACATTGAACCCCATTCGGGCTGCAAACCATGGAATTCCCACTAAGTGCGACTTATACGTTCCCACTGGTTGTGTCCCAACCCTTTGTACACACCCCCCTACCACCTCGCTACTACCGTGGTTGGGTGTGTTGGTGGATTATATATAGAAAAGCAGCCAACGACTCAAGTGACGAGTTGGAGGTGGGTACATGAGCGGGCAGTGCATACTGAACGAGAAATCGGCAGACTAGCATGACGGACGGAGCTGAATGGACGTCCTCCTTCTCTCCTCCCGTTCCACACTCCGCGCCGTGCTCCCCCATCCCTCCGTCTGGCAGGAGAAGGCGCGAGGACGGTCCACCAGTTTTCAGTCACGGACGATTGTGTGTTGCTTCGTTCTGTGCATTGGTACAATGTTGCTTTTCTTGCTGATGGAGACATCTGCATTGAAATTGTCATTCCAATAAATGGAGTGTCAAAATACACTAACAATACTTTTATAAATCCCATACCAAATGACATTTAATGGACACACATGCATTGAATTTGTAATGCCAACAGAAGGCACATCACAAACACTAACATTGCTTTTACAAATCCCATACCAAATGGTATGTAATGGAGGCATATGCACTGCATTTTTCATTCCAAAAGATGGTGCATCACAAACATTTGTAATAATAAAATGCATTATTATAAATGTTTGTGATGCACCATCTGTTATTTTTTAAATTGTTTTATTACTACAGTTAGTAGGGTTATAGGCTCATTATTGTCACGTGTACATAGTACAGTCAGACTCTTATTTGTCTTTGCTAGTCACCATGCAACACATGACTACTCTGCAGCACCATAACTAGTGAGTGGAACATCTATACCTGTAAAAAGTTCTGTCTTGTGGTTCAATGAGTCAGTTGATTACAGTTCATTGGTGGACCACACAGCCAAATGAGAAGAAACACTCAGTGCTGCTCACTGAGTTAGCATTGGAATTCAGTCATTAGTCAGCCAGGAAAATGTAACAACTGTTAGGGGGTTTAACAACTTTGTGTAACATGGAAGACTTGTTCTTATCCTCTTTATTTTGTTTTGTATGTACATTTCATTTTCAGGCTGTCTAGACTCTGTGTACATATGGTTACAAAAATCACAGCTTACAGTTGTGGCCAAAAGTTTTGAGAACAGCACAAATACAGTGGGACCTCTGGTCACAACCGTAATTTGTTCCAAAACTCTGGACATGACCGGATTTGGTCGCAACCCGAATGTAATTTCCCCCATAAGATTGTATGTAAATATGTACAGTTATTTAAATATATATTTTTTAAAGTTTTTTAAGCACAAAAATAGTTAATTATACCATAGAATGCACAGAATAATAGTAAACTAAATGTAAAAACATTGAATAAAACTGAGAAAACCTTGAACAATAGAGAACATCTAGCGGAAGAGTTTCAACTGTTACGAACTGCTCACTGTAAACACTTTTTAAAGTGTTTAAAGTTTAAAAAAAAATAAAAAATGCCACTTCTCTTGCGAAACTTTTCAAACCTTCCTCTACTGGCTTTAAATTCCTGACCTTCTCCACTCGAAGAAGGATTTTTTTTCAGCAAATCGCCATGAATCTTCCTGGCTTTGTCGCATGTGATTGCCTCTCTTACGCTATCCCCCGCTAGTTGCTTCTAGCAACAGTTTTTCCACCTCTTCTAGCACTTGAGTGCTGTGCTTGGTTAACATTGTAACTCCTTTTGCAACATCAGCTGCTTTGTTAGGCCCTGTATATGCAAACAAAAGAAAATGGGAAACGGAGAAAAGGAAATCATCGGCGCGTACGAACCGGAAGGGATACTGGCCGCCAGTGATTTTGTTCACCACCAGAGCATGTGGTCGTGAACAGATGCAAAGTTTTGGCAAATGTTTTGATCATAACCCAATTTTTACTTGTATGGAAACGTTCATGACCAGAGGTTCAACTGTACTGGTTTTCAAGTTTGCTGCGTCAGTGTTTTTAGATCTTTTTGTCAGATGCTTTTCTATCGTATACTGAAGTATAATTACAAGCATTTCATAAGTTTCAAAGGCTTTTATTGACATTTACATTAAGTTTATAGAAAGAGTCAATATTTGCAGTGTTGGCCCTTCTTTTTCAAGACCTCTGCAATTCACCCTGGCTTGCTGTCAATCAACTTCTGGGCCAAATCCTGACTGATGGCAGCCCATTCTTGCATAATCAATGCTTGGAGTTTGTCAGAATTTGTGGGTTTGTGTTTGTCCACCGCCTTTTGAGGACTGACCACAAGTTCTCAATGGGATTACGGTCAGTGCAGTTTCCTGGCCATGGACCCAAAATTTCAATGTTTTGTTCCCCAAGCCACTTAGTTATCACATTTGCCTTATGGCATGGTGCTCCATCATGCTGGAAAAGGCATTGTTCATCACCAAACTGTTCTTGGATGGTTGGGAGAAGTTGCTCTCAGTGGATGTTTTGGTATCATTCTTTATTTATGGTTATGTTCTTAGACAAAATTCTGAGTGAGCCCACTCCTTTGGCTGAGAAGCAACTCCACATGTAAATGGTCTCTGGATGCTTTACTGTTAGCATAACACAGGACTGATGGTAGTGCTCACCTTTTCTTCTCTGGACAATCTTTTTTCCAGATGCCCAAACAATCAGAAAGGAGATTCATCAGAGAAAATTGCTTTACCCCAGCAGTCCTCAGCAGTCCAATCCCTGTACCTTTTGCAGAATATCGGTCTGTCACTGATGTTTTTCTTGGAGAGAAGTAGCTTCTTTGCTTCCCTTCTTGACACCAGGCCATCCTCCAAAAGTATTCGCCTCACTGTGCATGCAGATGAACTCATACCTGCCTGCTGCCATTCCTGAGCAAGCTCTGCACTGGTGGTGCCCCGATCAGCAGCTGAAGCAACTTTAGCAGATGGTCCTGGAGCTTGCTGGACTTTCTTGGGCACCCTGAAGCCTTCTTCACAACAATTGAACCTCTCTATTCTAACTCAATCAGCATGACAGAGTGATCTCCAATCAATCAATCAATCAACATTTATTTATATAGCACATATTCATACAAAAAAATGTAGCTCAAAGTGCTTTACAAAATGAATAGAGCAATAGAAGACACAATAAAAGATAAACATAAGTCAACATTAATTAACATAGAATAAGAGTAAGGTCCGATGGCCAGGGTGGACAGAAAAACCAAAACAAAACTCCAAAGGCTGGAGAAAAAAATAAAATCTGTAGGGGTTCCAGACCAAGAGACCGCCCAGTCCCCTCTGGGCAATCTACCTAACATAAGTCAAACAGTCCTCTTTGTATTTAGGGTTTTCATGGAAGGACCTGATGATGATGGTCACGTAGACTTCTGGCTTTCAGTCCATCAATGTTGGTGCATCATGATGCTTTGATCACTCTCCACTGTAAATAGTTATTATGAAGAATTGAACATACAGAGTATCAGTATTAAGTTAAAAAAAAGTATTAAGTTAAAGCCTTGTCCTCGTCGATGCTCTCACCTGTGTTAATGAGAGGATCACTGAAATGACATCAGCAAGTCCTTTTGTGGAAGGGCTGAAACACAGTGGAAATGTTTTTTTTGGGATCAAGAAGCAGCAAACCTGTGATCACTCTCCATACCATTCTGGAAAATTCATATTTGTGTCATTCTCAAAACCTTTGGCCATGATTGTACACTAGATGTGTGGTTTCTACTGTAGCCACCTTAGCATTATTTTTACCCCCAGAAAAATGAGTCAAATGATTCAACCAAATAATTACATTTTTTTGAACAAGAAAAAATTTTATTATGAGTAACAGAAACATGAAAATACTAAAACATCAGTATAAGTATAGTAGGAAAGGCATGTCCAGTGTTCACTGCTGCACTGATGCTGATTTAGTGCATGTCCTTTGCATGACGTTTTAAAACATGTCACCTACACACAGCTCAATGTCTCAATTGTGCCAGCAGCAGTGTTTTTCTTTGTGCATTTTTCTTATAATATGTTTTCTGTTGAGCATGAATGTGTGATCTGCACAATCTATGCACCCTTCGTGTTATTGTAGGCTACCACAAGCAAAGATTAGTGACTTCCACATTTCCCCTGAAATGAACAATTACAGCTGCTGCATTGTGAACAGTGCTTAGGAGGATACGACTTTCTTGTCCTTTTTTTTAACACAAACTTACTTGTACCACTGTGAAGCTTCACAACAATTTCACCACAGCTGTTTGGTTATAAAATGTCATGTGCATCAGTTTCACTGTCTGTCAATCAGTGCCATCACTATCGCTTTATTCAACTAATGCTTCAGTTTCAGTTTGTTCTAAAACTGACCATACAGCTTCTTATTTACACACCATTGTGTTTTAGTTCAAGGCTGTGCCCCACTAATGAATATTAATGAGTTGTGGCAAAATGCATAGAATTAATAAATCATGATTTTTTTCAGCATATGGTTGTTGCATCTACTAGATGGCAGCGTGATACTGTCCAGTGTGTGGCACAATGAAGCGTGAATCCAAAACATCACAGATCCCAAAACTTGATGGAAATGTTTAACTGGATCGCATAAACTTTGATCTGAGACCTCATTTGTTGGCACTATCTGCTCCTTTTGCCAGCCTGGCAAAGCAAACTGATTGATATACTGCAGTAGCTCTAAATGTGAACAGGTATTCCCGTTTACATTCTTAGCCATTTGTGGAAGGCATTATATGTATTATCATTTCCTCCTTCACTGAAGGCAACTCTGAATATTGCATCTTTCTGTTTTTAAAACAAATATGGTAATAAAGCAAATAAACTAAATCAAACAAAAGTTATATCAAAGTCAAATTAAGCAAATACCAAAAAACAGAGAAACTAAGAAGTGTTAATGGCAATGCTGAGAACCTGAATGTGCAATTTCTCAAATCAAGTAATGGTGACCTGTAAGGAGATCCCTTATATAATGGCATTGTAAGTATTTTGACCCATTTGAGTAGACTGCTGTAAAATCTGCAGCAAACCAGACAAGTCTCCAGTAAACATGGAAACAATCCACACATAGTGACAATATGTCAAGATCTTACTGATTTTTGTTATTTTCAGTTCTTTTTCATATCTAAAAGATTGTTCTGGTTCATTTTATGTAATTTTTCAAATTTTATTGTCATTGCTTTTATTGTTCTAAATTTATATTCAGCGCCACAATGGATGGATTCTCTGTTCTTTACATGGCTCTTTGAGGTGGCTCGCTATCTTTAAAAGGACTGCTTGCCTTTTGACACACTAGTTGGAAAAGCATGCGACTTTGCAGGCTTGCCATTTATATAGGAACTGCTGCTGCCCCTGGTGATGTAAGCCCGCTGATTTATCCCTGGCTGATGTAACTTGTCAACAAGGTTACATAACCCTCCTTCTGAAGTCGTTGTCCCGAGCGACCAATTCAAACTCTTTGCAACGACACATGGACTTGTTGATTTGGCAGCGTGGTCTTCTCTTTCACTTCAGTTATGCAGCTGGTGACGAGGGCACATCAGCAGGGATTATGAGCGCTGTGTTGTCAAATGGCTCAGCTGGGATTTTGAGTGCTCTGTTGTCATGCGGTGCAGCAAAGGCATTCAACACTGATCAGTTGTGATCAAGCAGGCAAATCTCCTTGTATGGAGATGCAAATGTGCTGGTCTCTTGGCTGTTTACCTTCACTGAACTAGAGCTGCAAACCGCGTTCCAGGTCTGGATCTAAAATTTGAAACTCCCTCTTCATCACACTTTGCAATGCCTCTACAATCTGCTTTGTCCTTTGCCTACACATTTTTACCACTGGTTCTGCTTCTCACAGCTCACTTGGAGTCAGTGACAACTCGATCTGCCACACTTTTCCCCAGCCCCATGAGTCTGAACCACCACCGGCCTCTGTGCGCTCATGCTAATGAACCTTAGCAGGTGGAGAAGCGGTGGTGGAGCCGCACAGGTGTCAGTCACTCAGTTAGTTGTTTTATAACCTGTACCGCTGCTACAAACAGCACTCCAGATTATGGATTTCAGCCTCCAGACTGTTCAGCAACTCCTCCAAAGAGCCAACCAGATCTGTTTTAGGTCTCTGAGTCACTTGATGCTTTGCCAAATTGGACTCTAGGTCTTCTCTTCATGCTACTGACACCAATGAGGTGTCAGCACTGAGCACCACAATGGATGGACTCTCTCTTTACATGGCTCTTTGAGGTGACTCACTATCCTTAAAAGGACTGCTCACCTTTTTCACACTAGTTGGAAAAGCATGTGACTGTGCAGGCTTGTCATTTATATAGGAACTGCTGCTGCCACTAGCGATGTAATGCCAGCTCATACTTGGTTGACTCATCCCTGGTTGCTGTAACTTGTCAGTGCTGTTACAATATCATTATTCTTTGTAGGCCCCACTATGTTGATGAAGGCAACAGTGCCCAGTACTAGCCATGGGAGCCAATGATGTTGTAAATCGAGATATCAGTGCACCACCAAACACTGGATCAATGAAACAATGGCCAGTGATTGCTTAGCTCAAGGGAAAAATAAAGCTTTAGATTCACTTTGCTTTCGACTTTTCTTTGACTTCTAGCTTAGAATTCAGAATAAGGTATTGCTTATTGTGAAAAGCTGTTGGAATTCATTTAAATTTGACCTTTTACCCTTTTGCACCTCTGACAAGCTGTTTTGATTAGCATGCACCTTAAAAATGCACACAGAAACACACTTATACTGTCCTAATTGTGATATTGGGCTGTGTGTAGGTGACATGTTTTAAATGTCACACAAAGGACATGTACTAAATCTGCATCAGTACAGCAGTAAACACTGGACATACCTTTTCTTTGTACTTATGTTGATGTTTTGATATCCCTTTTGTACAATTTAGCACTTTGCATATTGAGCAAAAACTAAATTTTATAAATATTCATTTGTGTGTCAGCTCTCAGTGTTGAGTATTTGATGTTGATGTTCAGATATCTTTTAGTACTATTATTAGATAGTTCTGTATGACAAAATAATATGTTGACATTGGGATTTCATTTTGGATTTGTTTGCATTGTGTTGCTATTTTTGTTCCCTTGCTTTTTGTGATGGTGGTGCAGTGGTAGCGCTGCTGCCAACAGTTAGGAGACCCAGGTTCGCTTCCTGGGTCCTCCCTTCGTGAAGTTTGCACTTTCTCCCCGTGTCTGCGTCGGTTTCCTCCGGGTACTCTGGTTTCCTCCCACAGTCCAAAGACATGCAGATTAGGTGCATTGGCGATTCTAAATTGTCCCCCTAGTGTGTGTATTTGGTGTGTGTTTGTGTGTGTGCGCCTTGTGGTGGGCTGGCGCCCTGCCCGGGGTTTGTTTCCTGCCTTGCGCCCAGTGTTGACTGGGATTGGCTCCAGCAGACCCCTGTGATCCTGTAGTTAGGATATAGTGGGTTGGATAATGGATGGATGGATGCTTTTTGTGATTCTTTTACTTTGCTTCAAAATACATCAACAACTTTATACTGTTTTTGCTGACCTTTGGGACCAGAAGTTTCATGGGTTTCCTCTCATCCTTTCTGGACATTTTAAACTTTGGATATTTAAGCCTTAGACTCATTTTGGGGTTAATACAGGAATAATGCAGGAAGTCTGTTATTTGAGTTTGGGGTTAGGCTGCCTGGGGCTGCCTTTGGGTCGTCTGACCTGACTTAAGTGCTGGTCTGGTTTTTGTGTTTTTTTTTTTTTTATCTTGTGACACGATTCTCAAAATCCCTAAAAATAACAAAATGCCCAAATTAATAAAATATACAAAAGCGAAAAGCAAATACAAAAGGCAAAAAAAGCTAAAATGATATGTGTATCATTTTCCTGGTGCTCCTGGAAGATTCCCTTCAAAGGAATTGTGTGAAAGGACAGGGATAAGCACTCCCTGGTGGTCCACTTTCTGCCAGCACTGGCATGTTGACATGTTTAGTGATTATCTGTGTTGGCTTTCTTCTAATTCTCTGACGTCTGATTGTTCATCTTCTGTCTTGTGTCTGCCTGGTTGTACCAGGCTGCACCTTGGCCTTGGCAATGCCATGTCAACCTACAGGAAGGATTATTATTATTATTATTATTATTATTAATGCAACATATTGAAAGCCAGCAAAAAATCATAAGGCTTCTGACCGTAGTGCGTAGCAGTGGAAGAATTGTACCTGATTTGCTTTTTTTGCAATTTTGACTTTTCCACCTCAGAGATCAGTAGTTACTTCTATGACATAACTAAATTAAAAATCATCGTATTGGAAAAGGGGCTTTTCACGCACCTCTTTGTCTCAACTTGCTAGTTTGGAAAGCTGTCTGATTTTGTTTGTGTTGTTGTTCTGAAATTAATTTTGGAACAGCACAATCTCCTTTTTAATGCAGCTATTTAATCATGGCATTAGTAAGCCAGTAAGCCAGGATGTGCCACTTTAAATCTACTGATTGACTGAACTGGGGCTAAATGCTTTTCATTCAGGCTTTATTTAATGAGCAGCTTACCGCTGCTTGTGGCATTTTGCAATATGCTGTTGCAGATTTTGGAATAAACTGGCTCTGAGCGAATGTATGTAGCTGAAAAAAGTGCCAGATTTTATATTTATTTCAGAATTCATCAGCCGATAAGGCCAGCTTTAACAAACACCAAGGGATTTATCAAGCTTGGTGCAAAATTGGTTTGTTATGTTGTGAAAATCACTAGAGGAAATTCATAAAAACTGCTGACAAGAGAAGCAGACTGATTTTCATGGTACTTTACAAAACAGTCATGCCCAAAAAATGACAGTTTTATAGGTTGGCAGTGATGGTATAGAACTTATGATGGTTCAAAGTTAATGTTTTTAAAGAAAATGCAATGCAATTATAGTAAAATAAGTTTTGATTTTATGAAATAAGAGGCTTAATTTTTTATCACTATCACAGTTCTATTATTTCAGAGCCTTGAAAACATATATTCATGTCTGGCCATTCACTATGTGGAGAAAGTCTTCTATTCTCCTCATGTCCACTAAGGATTTTTGAAGTTTCTGCAAGCCAGGGTTAGATGTTGCCATCTTTTCTTTGGGATAGGGACTGGCTTCTTATGACCTTGTAATAGAAACATGCAGGTTCATTAAAATAAATGCATTAGAATTGTAATAAAACATTTCAAGTAATTAATGTAAAATATATTAAACAACCAGTAATTTATAACAAGTACCATGGTGGCACAGTTATATGTACTGCTGCCTCATGGATCCAGGAGCCTGGATTTGGATCTCACACCCATTTTCTGTTGTTGCAGAACTTGTACATTCTTCCTGGGTCTGTTTGATCCTTTCTGTGGTTTCTCCAGGTTTCTCACAAATTCCAAAGAAAAGTGTGATAATTAGAACAGTCGAAAAACTGTGACAAGAATAGGTCATTCAGCCCGACAAGTGCATCTATCCTATGCACCTAGATTGTCCAAAATAAAAGTAGTTGTGTCTGTGGTCTTTTGCGTGAAGAAAATTTTTATAACATTTGTACAAAATCTGCCCTTAGCAAGTTGAAGCATTTACTTTTATGTAACAGAAGGGATCCACTCTACTACTTCCCTTCATAATTTTAAATACTTCGATCATGTCACCTCTAATCTCCGTTTGCTTAATCTGAAAAGTTCCAACTCCTTCAATCTTACCTTATAGCTCATATCCGATAGTCATAGAATCAGTCGAGCCATTCTCCTCTGGACTTTCTGTATCACAGCTATGTCTTTTTTGTGAGATGGAGAACAAAACTGTACACAGCACTTCAGGTGAGTTAGGTTAATTGGCAATTTTTATTGGCTCCATTTTGAATATGAATGTGTCAAAGGGCCATACAAGGCACTAGTAACTCATCCAAGGTTAGCTCCTGACTTGTTCTTAGATTGGGCATGTATGAGAGTGTCATTTTATATTATGCTATTTTATATGCAAAATCATTTCTTGCCTTTTGCGGCACTAAGTGAAGAACCTGTTATGGGGCTGAGATTATGAGGTGATGAAGGTGTGGGTTGGAGTTACACCACAGACTGTGTGGCTAAATGCACTCACTTCACTTACTTGGGCCAGGAAATGGTCCGTTCAAGACAGCTTCAGCATAATTGCCAACATATGTTGTTTTGAGAATAAAGGAGTTCCGTGGCTTGCCAGATTTTTGATGTTAAGATTTATGTCCACCTTGTTTTATTTTTGGAATGTTTAGTCATGTTTCTTATGTTTTTATTTGTGTGATACCATTTTTTTTACTTTGGTGTGGATGCCACAATTTTGCCATGAAAATGTCATTGGTGGCTTCAATGCTCATTAGAGGTCACATAATGTCAGTATTTACAATGGTAGCACACAGCTCATTGCCGCCAAGCTTTTAGAATTACAGTAAAAGCAACAATATTGCTTTTGTGAAGTTAGGAGCAAAACAAACTAGTTAGAGTGCAGGCCTTATGCAACATTTCTTTGACTACAATTATGGGTTTGTGTTTCTGGCTTTGTCTCTCAGTTCTGTGTGTGTGTTTCCCTCCATATTTTGAACACTGCCTATTCTATTGAAGAAGACCTTTCTCTGGCTATTAGCTTTGTTTCGTCTTCTGTTTTTTGTCCTGACTGTTATTTCATTGGACACGCTTATTTTATATGGTGTCCATTAAACTCAGAATGAGTGATGGGCATGTTTATGGGTTTACGGTTCAAAGCTGTATCCACTGAATTTTTGCAATTGAGCATGGTATGCTTTTGTAGGATTTCCTCTAAAAGATGTGCTGTTATGCTAACTGGTGACCTTTGTTGGACCATCATCTTATCAAGGGCTGTGCCTGGCATTTTCTGCCTCCCCAAGCAAAGAAATTAATATGTGACAGGATGAATTTAAATAAATTTCATCATTGGGAGAGACACATTTCGTCTTTTTTAAATGTAAGGCCTCTTCAATTTGACAGTGAGCCCCATCTTAGTGAGTACATCTGGCTTTATCCAGTAAGCATTAGGGGAAGAGGCCTTATTTTAGGAGTGTTATAGACCACCCAATGCACATATTAATTTCAATGTACATGTTTTTAGTAATATTAAAAAGGCAAGTTTGCAGGGGGATAGTATAGCCATGGGGGACTTTAACTACCAAATATTAACTGGAATAACCCTGCAAATAGACACAAGAGTTTTTAGAAGTAATCAGTGACTGTTTTATTAACTCATTATGTTTAAGCACCAATGGGGTGTGTGGATCTGTCTATATTTACAGTGCATCTGGAAAGTATTCACACACATCACTTTTTCCACATTTTGTTATGTTACAGCCTTATTCCAAAGTGGATTAAATTCATTTTTTCCTCAGAATTCTACACAAAACACCCCATAATGACAACATGAAAAAGTTTACTTGAGATTTTTGCAAATTTATTAAAAATAAAAAAACTGAGAAATCACATGTACATAAGTATTCACAGCCTTTGCTCAATACTTTGTCGATGCACCTTTGGCAGCAATTACAGCCTCAAGTCTTTTTGAATATGATGCCACAAGCTTGGCACACCTATCCTTGGCCAGTTTCGGCCATTCCTCTTTGCAGCACCTCTCAAGCTCCATCAGGTTGGATGGGAAGCACCAGTGCACAGCCATTTTAAGATCTCTCCAGAGATGTTCAATCGGATTCAAGTCTGGGCTCTGGCTGGGCCACTCAAGGACATTCACAGAGTTGTCTTGAAGCCACTCCTTTGATATCTTGGCTATGTGCTTAGGGTCGTTGTCCTGCTGAAAGATGAACCGTCAATCCAGTCTGAGGTCAAGAGCGCTCTGGAGCAGATTTTCATTCAGGATGTCTCTGTACATTGCTGCAGTCATCTTTCCCTTTATCCTGACTAGTCTCCCAGTTCCTGCCACTGAAAAACATCCCCATAGCATGATGATACCACCACGCTTCACTGTAGGGATGGTATTGGCCTGGTGATGAGCGGTGCCTGGTTTCCTTCAAACGTGATGCCTGGCATTCACACCAAAGAGTTCAATCTTTGTCTCATCAGACCAGAGAATTTTGTTTCTCATGGTCTAAGAGTCCTTCAGGTGCCTTTTGGCAAACTCCAGGCAGGCTGCCATGTGCTTTTTACTAAGGAGTGGCTTCCATCTGGCCACTCTACCATACAGGCCTGATTGGTGGATTGCTGCAGAGGTGGTTGTCATTCTGGAAGGTTTTTCTCTCTCCACAGAGGACCTCTGGAGCTCTGACAGAGTGACCATTGGGTTCTTGGTCACCTCCCTGACTAAGGCCCTTTTCCCCCGATCGCTCAGTTTAGGTGGCCAGCCAGCTCTAGGAAGAGTCCTGGTGGTTTCGAACTTCTTCCACTTACGGATGATGGAGGCCACTGTGCTCATTGGGACCTTCAAAGCAGCAGAAAGTTTTCTGTAACCTTCCCCAGATTTGTGCCTCGAGACAATCCTGTCTCAGAGGTCTACAGACAATTCCTTTGACTTCATGCTTGGTTTGTGCTCTGACATGAACTGTCAACTGTGGGACCTTATATAGACAGGTGTGTGACTTTCCAAATCATGTCCAATCAACTGAATTTACCACAGGTGAACTCCAATTAAGCTGCAGAAACATCTCAAGGATGTTCAAGGGAAACAGGATGCACCTGAGCTCAAATTTTGAGCTTCATGGCAAAGGCTGTGAATACTTATGTACATGTGCTTTATAATTTTTTATTTTTAATAAATTTGCAAAAATCTCAAGTAAACTTTTTTCACGTTGTCATTATGGGGTGTTGTGTGTAGAATTCTGAGGAAAAAAATGAATTTAATCCATTTTGGAATAAGGCTGTAACATAACAAAATGTGGAAAAAGTGATGCGCTGTGAATACTTTCCAGATGCACTGTAGTATTTTGTATTAATCAGTATAGAATTGAGGGTGTAGAGGTGATTGAACCAGTTGAAGTTGAAGAAGAGGTTGCAAAGGAAAGAACAGCTGTATAAAATTTATAAGATTAATAACTTCAAAATGAATGGTAGGGTGTATGAGAACATCAGGGCAACCATTAAGAAGTATATTAGGGGGGCTAAAAGGTAGTTAGAGAGGAATATACCAGATAAGGTGAAAGATGACCCAAAGAGATTCTTTCTGTATTTTAACAGTAAAATAAAAATCAAGAAGGAGGTGAAGTGCATCAGGAATAGTAAAGGGGAATTCTAAGAAGGTACTGAATGATTTGGAAATTATAGAGGGAGAAATACCGCTTAGATTAAATAGGTTGAAATCAAACAAATCACCAGGACCAGATAATTTTCATTCTCAAGTTCTTAAGTAGGTTAGCGAGCACATATATAAACTTTTGACCCATTTTGCAGTAAGTCACTACCTAATGGGGAAATTCCAAAAGACTGGAAAATGACAAATATTATCCCATTAAGTAAGACTAGCTGTGTAAACCATGCTGTAAAAAGTCTGGGCTCCTAGAAACTATTGAAATCGTCAGAAAAGAAATTGAAATGCAGAGTCGGCGGTTTCTTTTTGCGGACGTGCTCAACCCCCTTGTCTATCAGCGACTAAGCGAGTTTCTCTCTCATTTGTCTTTGCCTGGTGGTTTCACTTTGGCGACAGAGTCGCTTTCTTTCAGCTTCATGCTGTAGCCTCGTACTTCTTTCTTCTTCCGACTCATTAACTTGAGGCCACCTTGCCGGCTCTTTAAGCTTCATGCTGTAGCCTCACACTTCTGGGCCACCTCGCAATTCTGGGCCAAACAGACAGACACACACACTTCCACATGTAGACGTTTATATATAAGAAAAGTGACCAGGCAGATCCAAGCAACTATAGGCCAGTTAGCTTAACATGCCTCATAGGTAAATTAATGGAAGGAATTAAGTGAAATTAAGCAACACATGGCAAGTACAGGAGTTTTTCTGAACAGTCAGCATGAGCTCAGAAGATGGAGGTCATGTTTTACCAACATGCTGAAATTCTATGAGGAAGCAACAAAAGGATACGATCAAAGTGGAACTTAAGACATTACTAGTGGTGTAACTCAGTGGTCAGTTCTAGGGCCACTGCTATTTTTAATATATGTACTATGGGTGCTGTGCCCCCCTGTCTGCACTACGCACCAGGCACTTCACGTCTCTGCTGCTCACATATGTGGATTTCACTTTTACCAAACAAAAAATCTTTTAATTCTTGCAGATATGCCTCTTCACTGGAAAGAAACACTACTTTTCCCTGATGGCAACACGAATTAGGCGATCTACAAGTCTCCGACTTAAAGTTTAAATCTGAACAATATATTCAATCTCTTTTTGCTGTTCTGTTATTTCACCGAGTATAATTTCCGTTTGTTTGGGCTAATGTGATCTTTACTGTAATTTTTTGAGACTTTCGATTTTAGTACATTCATTATCTTTAACCTGCTCTGCATGTGTATCTTGCCAACGTTTTTGAATTCTTTACGATGTTTTACTTTGTCATCTACTCTTTGTCTTTTATTTCCGGCCCCGGGTGTGGTTAAATCTCTTGGCACAAAGTCTCGTCTCACGGGACGTGAAAGTATCTCTCTGAAAAATTCACATCTCGTCCCAGTCTAAAAATTCTTGTCTCGTCCCAGGATTTTTTTATTATAATAGAGAGAAGTGATTTGGATAGGAATATAAGTAACAAGCTGGTTAAATTTGTAGATGATACCAAGATATCTGGGTTGGTAGATAATCTGGATTCCATTGAATCATTACAAAGGGACGTGGACAGCATACAAGCTTGGGCTGATTTGTGGTAGATGAAAGTTAATATAAGTAAATGTAAAGTATTACACGTAGGAAGAAAAAATGTTAGGTTTAAATACACAATGCAAGGTCTGAAAATTGAAAGTAAACCTTATGAGGAGGACTTAGGAGTAATAGCGGACTCAAAACTATCAACTGTGAAACAATGTTTAGAGGCTATTAAGGAGGCTAACAGAATCTTAGATTATATAGCACCTTGATGTGTGGAGTACAAGTCCAAGGAGGTTATGCTCTATCTTTATAGCACTGGTGAGGCCTCATCTGGGGAACTGTGTGCAGCTTTGGTCTCCAGGCTGCAAAAAGGATATAGCAGTACTAGAAAAGATCCAGAGATGAACAACTAGGCTTATTCCAAAGCGACAGAGGATGAACTATGATGAAAGATTAAAGTTTTTTTTTTTATTAATTTAATTGCAATCCATACAAAGCAATCAAGTTTTTACAAAAAGAAAAATTGAGAGCCTTTTGAGTTTAAGCAAAAGAAGATTAAGATGAGACATGACTGAAGTGTTTAAGATTATAAAGGGAAATAGTACAGTGGATCGAGACTGTTATTTTAAAATGACTTTATCAAGAACACAGGGACATACTTGGAAATTTATTAAGGTTATTTGTTGCACAAACATTAGGAAGTTTTTCTTGGCCTGTTGTCATCTACATTGTTCTAATGTTCTAAAAAAAACAACACTGATACATGTATTTAAATGTTATGGCTTTCAACTTCTACTTTCAAAAGAATGATTAATTTCCTCCCAAATTCTTTTTAGATCTCCCTCTGTAATGAAGTCTTTTGCACAGGCATCACAGAAACTCTTAAACTTTGTGTTTTGTTAACTTTTTTTTTAGTCCAAAGCAGGTGTCCCAATTTTTTTAAGACCAGTAACAGCATAAGTTTATGAGGGAAAGTTCCTGCCAAACAAATTTTTGGGAGTTTTGAGATGGCTACTGCAGTATTTGACAAAACTAATGTATATTATATAATTTACCTAGAGTTTAAAAAATATTTTTATATAATCTGAAGGTTAATTTTGAAACTAGAAGCTGTTGGCATCAGACATAACTAAACTGAATCTCAAGTTAGTTAACTGGCAGAAGACAAGAAGTGCAGAAAACAGGTGAATGCTCTATGTGAAGTGAAGTCATCAGTGGAGTCCCTCAGGAGTCTGTTTATAGACTGTTATTTTTTTAATTCAAATTAATGACAGAGATTCCACTATAGTTAGTAAACTTAAATTTGCTGATGGTTCTAAAAATGGGAAGAACAGCAAAATCTGAGGAGGCAACAAAAGCAATTTAAATAGACTTAGATAAGCACCTTTGCAAACACAAGATGATAAGCAGCCTCCAAAAAAAAGATTTAGAGGTTTATATTGACAACATTTTCATCATCTAAAATGAAGAGAGCTATTGAAATGCAAATAAAATTTAAGGTTATATCGTACAACCTGTTATATTTATAAATTGAGGGATGATTTGCATAGACTATATAATGCATTAGTAGATCTACATCTTGAGTATTGTGTACAGTTGTGGGTACCACACAACAAAATAGACATTTCAGCACTTAAAGAGCACAAATCAGAGCAAACAGGTGCATCCCATTAATTAAGAACATGTCCTATTCTAAAACCTGCTGAAATTCACCAAAAGATGTTGTCTCAGTACGGAAGTGAAAACAGCATGATTCAAAAAAAGTTTCTGAATGGAGAGAAAGGTTTAAAGCAGGTAGAACAAAATGTAACTGAAGAAGCTCGATCTAGTCGACCATCACCATCTTGCACATCAGCCACATTGACACGGTGAAGACCTTCATTAAAGAAGAATGATGGATTACGATGTACACTGTTGCTGCACAATTGGGCATCAGCTATGGATCTGCTCATGCCAAAGTACATGATGACTTGAGATTCCACAAATTTTGCACCAGATGGGTGTTCAAACAACCTACTGATCTCACAAACCAACATCTTTTGATGAAATTTAGCATGTTTCAGTCCCTCTACCCAAAGAAATCTCACTATGGTGCAATTCTGCAGTGGAGCACCCATGTTCATTTCACCTTGGCTTTAATTAGACTAATGGCAGAGTGCTGTGCTGTGTTTACTACCCATAAGTCATCTCAAATGTGTTGCTGTAGCTCCTATCTGTTGGCAATTACCACATAATTTTCAAATTGCCTTTACTTCTTGATTTACAAATTCAAGTACAATTCTGATAATGCAGCAACAAGGAACGCTGGTGTTTTGAACTATACAAACAGAAGAGAAGCTTGTCTGTCTGATGTCTTGTGTTTTATGTACCACGATGGAATGGATTATAATTTAATTGGTTCTTAACTAAATAAGATAAAACTTTTGTAACGTTAATTTGGCTTAGACTCTGGTCTCAGAGGTTCAGGGTAGGTGTTTAATTGAAGGGTAAAGCAGAGTTGGGGATGTAATCTACGGGACAACTGAGACTTCAGGCCCAGAAGTGTGGAACTGAGGGATGAACTTTCAGGGCCCTAACATCACCATTTTCTTCAGATCTCTCACCCGATGCACAGGAAGCCCCCCAAAACCAGGTTCAAACAATGGACTCTTTTGCCTTACACCCAGTGCTGCTCTGACTCCTCTGACTATTCATGACACTGATATTGCAAAAAGCAGGTTTGTTCCGTGGGTTGATGGATGTATATCACATTACAATTCTATTTTTTAATCTATTTTTTTTTTTAATTTCAGGCCTTCCTGCATTGACTGGCACTGGAACGATTTTCATTATAGTTGAGGACATGAATGATAATGCTCCACTTTTTAATAAGAAGATGTATTCTCTCAGTGTAAAAGAAGATTCTGCAATCGGTTCTGTATGCCTCAGATTAACTGCCATGGATCCTGATGCAGGAATTAATGGGGAAGTAAGGTAAGGTTTTATAGATATTTCATTAGGAAGAATTTTCATATTGTTAAAGTAAGGAAAAACAGATGTATATCTGAGGAGAGAGAGAGACACACACAAACCAGTGTGTACTGAAGCAATAAAACAGGATTATTATGAAATGGAAGTTATAGCTTTTGGCAGAGGTACGGGGTAGCATTGCTGCTTTCCAGTGTTTGGACATTGGGTCCTTACACTTAGGGTGGCATTTGCATGTTTTCACAATGTTCACATGTGGCGGCTCAAGGTGATTTTGATAACTCTGAGTTAGCTTGTATCATGTTTCAGGAACTGTGTGTTCCTGGGTTCTGTTTATTTTCATTTTCTGTATCTTGCTTATTTTAAAGCATCATTTTTCATATATTTATTACAATTATGTATAACTTGTTAATTTTGCTTTGTTTATTTACTATTTAAGTATGTTTGTATGTATTCTTGTATATATATTATGTACAGTATCTCCTGAGTTCCGTGTACTTTGTGGGTAGAGCCCCAACAGGCAGGGCCTCACTGATGTTACCCATGAAGGACTACCCTCAGCCTATATATTGTGAAGCTGAGGAATGAATTCTTCAGTGGATCATTGATGTTTTAAATAGAGTGCATTTCCTAAGCACTGATTTTCTGGTATCTAGATGTTGTTTCTGTTTTGGTTATTCTGAATATTGGATTGAGATTTGGGACTTGTTTGCTTTGTTTTGCCTTTTATGCAAACCCTTTTTGCCTTCTGCTGCATTGTTTGCCATTTTATATTTCTTTGTAGTTATATAAATAAAAATTTTCAAGACTTTACTTTAGCCTTGTCATTCCTTAACATGTGCTATGTTGCTCTTATCCCTACACTTTTGTGTATCTTTGATATATTTTGTAATATTAAACAAGTACTTTGAACTTTAAAGGCCAGAGGCTCTTTTGGCCTATGTAGGCCAGAGCTGCGCTGTCAAGTTCATGGTAAGGCTGCCTGCGTTATTTTTAAACCACTACCTGGCTTATGTTTAATTTCTTATTTTATGTCCTGTTTGTTAATTTTTGGTCCTTTGGTTATTATCATTAACTAGCTGTCCCCCGTGACTCTGCCTGCGTAGTAGTGAAACAGGACAAACTTTAAAAATCAATAAGCAAATAAGTATCGCTAGCTAAGCGGAGGCAAGGTGCGCTCAAACATGTTGCGAGAGGAACACTGACTTGAACGGAAGCTGGCACGTGAGTGAGGAGGGCCCCACCAAGCTCCCCACTCCTGACGTCATGCTTGGTCTGCAGCCTCTGTCTCGGATTAGCGAGAATAAATCACTCCTGCAGGCGAACTATGATACTTATCACGATGAGAGAACTCCCAAAATCAACCAGAATGTAGAAGTAAATTATAGAAAAAACCTGATCTAAATCTGTTAAGTAGTTCTCTCATGAAAAACAGACAGACAGATGTTGGATTTTATATATAGAGAGATGTTAATGCTGTTGTTTATATTTAGAATTTGTATAATTATGCATTTTTATCAGTTGTGTTCATTGTTTGGTTTTCATGTGTAGATGGATGCTTGTTCTGCCATTCCCAATTTGTTTTGTGTGTGGCTCCCCAAGAGACAAGACCATCTGTTAATTTCCATTGAGAGACTGCTTTCAGCCCTGTAAAGACTCATGGGATTTGCAGTCCCTTGTATGTACATTGTATGTACATTGTATGTGCTTTTTCTCTTTATCCATCCATCCATTTTCCAACCCACTATATCCTAACTACATGTTTAGTGTTATTCTCTGAATTTACTGGCTTTTTGACAATATATTGCTCTTTTTTGGTTTATAATTTCTGGATCTTGTATTTGCAGTTGTTAGCTGAGGAATATTTTTAATGAAAATCTGTTTGAGGTACTTTCTTGATCTTTTGTATTTTGTTTAACTTTTTTCATAATAAACCGTTTATTTTGAAAAAATATTTTTGCCCTTTTCATGATCAAGCCAGAGGTTTACAGTGGCCCTCCTCCTATTTGGGTTTCACTATATTTTTGTGTTATTTATAGTTGTTTTGCCAGCTCTCCATTTTAGGGCCTGCTCCAGTTAAAAGCAGCAGTTAGCTTTTTTGGCCTGGCTGGACTATGTGAGTCTCTGATGGAAGAGAATTGGGCCTCTTTCTTAATTGAATTTGGATGGCCTTGCCTATTTTACTTTGGAGGAAACTCTAATCACAAAAGCCTGTGGTAGGCCTTTATTGTAGATGGTTTTGGAGGCCTTCACCCTCATTGCTATTGGAGTGCACTCGATTCATAACCATTTAATGTGGGTATGCATATGACTGTGCCCTGTCATAGAATGGCAACCCATCAGGTTATCACTCTTACTTTGTGCTAATTGATGTAGGGTTAAGCAACAGCTTTCTGTGCCCTATAACAAGAAATAGTCAGTGGAAATGGATGAATGAAATTACAGATCCCATTTCCATTATGATCCTAAAATGGCTATTTAAAAAATAGGACATTAATAAAATGATGTACCCCTCATTTTTGTGATATATTGTGTTTAAATTTATTTTTAGAGTGACCTATTTCCCTGCATGCCATTTTAATCAGGAAATTAGTCACACAAAAAATAAATTATAACCCAACACAAACCTAGTTGATACATAATATAAAATCTCAAAAACAGGAGGGAGCACCATTATCTGGAAGCAGTTGTAAAGGGGGCACCTGTCCATGGCAGAGCAGACTCACGCCCACATACTCACAGGGACAAAACAGCATCACTCGTTAACTAACATGCACCTATTTAAGATGTAAATCAGAGCACCTCCAGAAAAACCCATACAGACACAAGGATAAAATAAAAACTTAACACAGACTTATGGGATTTGATTTCAAGGTGCTTTGAGGCAGCAGTAGTACCACTGTATCACCACCAGCTGTTTGAATTTGTTTATTCCAGAAGATAAATGGTCATTTATGAGATTCTACATTTATTAATTTATCTTCTGGGTCTGCTTTGTTCACTCCAGGGTTACCAAGATTCATAATTAATTTATTCAGTTTCTGAACAAACTCATTTCGTTACAGGACAAACAGGTTGGCAGAGTCTATCCTAGAAGCATCAAGCACTAAGCACACTAGCACATAAACCCACGCTCACTTATGCCAGCCTTATTTAAAACTGCAGACTAACAGGAATGTTATTGGGACAGCAGAGAAACTGAGTACTGGAAAAAAAGAAAAAACATGCAGACATTTAGGAGTGTGTGCAAAATTCACACTGACAAGGAACTGAAGCCTGGTTTCTGGAGCTGTGATGCAGTACTACTCACCACTGCATTGATGATTATAAGTCATATTAAATCATATTCATGTAAAACTTTGTTAATGGAACCTGCCATGCAAGCTTGTTGCAGTGCAGTGAAGTCACCACTCCACAAATAACATGGAAGTGTACCAGTGACCTCACCGAGTTAAAGAAAATGCCTAGATCCTCAGATTGCTTGTGTGACCAGTCTACACCCAGATTCAGGAGTGCAAAGGCTAGATTGATCTTAGCACAAGCTCATTTTCGATTGGGAGGGTTAGAAGCAAGTGTGCATCTTTGGTGGTAATCATTTTGAAATGGAGGATTGAATGTGTTCAACACTGCAAACTTGTTATCATTTTAGCACTACTGCTGTAGACATGTGCTTTATTACAAAATAAAATCAAATGTCTCTGCTCACTCTCTCACAAAACCATTTTTTTACTGGTAAATAGGCTTATGGGGACACCTTTCTATAAAACATAAATTCCTTTTTATCAAATGCACACATTCTTTTCTGTAGGCTACAATTATATGGTACACCTCTGCTGCTACTCTTCCTTGTCTCTTCTTACACTTACCAACCTTTAGCGATACACAGTTTACAGTTGCAAATCCACTTGCATCCAGGACTACAGTTCACTCCCTTCAGACATCATCCCGGTATAAATGTCATTGTAGCTTATTTCTTAGGATTATTTTCTCTCCCTCCCTTTTGACTGACCAAGCTGAGAAAAGAACTTGTTTTCACACCCCTTGGAGGTAAAATGTACATGCTGGAAAGCAAGCTTAATAATTTTTAATCTTTATATATTATAGTTGGTGCCTTAAACAAAAGTAAATAGAATGTGGCTTTCCAAAACATATAACCTGATTATTTTAGATATTCAGTCTCTCAGGTGGTCCTTAACCTTCTAGCTCATACAGAGTCTCCTTCTCTCTGGTCAGGTCTTTCTTCAGCTCTCTACCTTGACAGCTCATGTCTGACTTTATACAGCTTATTTTATTAGTTTTTCTAGCCCAAAGACAGCTCATGGATGGCTATCTTAATCTTTTTGGAGTTCATAAAACAGGTTTTTTTATCTCTGAAAAAGGTTTCATCTTTCAGGAGCACATACAATTCTTCTGCTTATCTTATTAGTACTTTAAAGACATTTTACAGAGTCAGTCAGTTAAATCACTTGTACTAATTGTGACGGCTGACCAGGGCCATCCCGGCCAGGTGGAAGGACTAAGAGAAAGACCATGTTGGAGTCATTATCGTCCCCAAGACACTAGACGGCAGCCCCCCTGGGTTGCTACAGCACCACAGATCCCCTCAGGGCATGATGGGAGTTGTAGGTTCGAGCAGTCCTGGGGGGATCTGTGGGTGCCGCCAGGGGGTACTGCAGATGCAGCTGAGTCGTTGGAGGAACCACTTCTGCCACACGTAGAGTGTGGCAGGTGGAAGAAGGGCAAGAAGCACCTGGACCACTTCCGGGTACATTATAAAAGGAGTCGCCTTACCACCAGTCAATGAGCCAGAGGTGAAGGACAAAACTTGTGAGGAGGAGTAGAGGCGAAGAAGAGAGAGAGAAAAAGTACTGTGTGTCATTATTTGGTACTTTCTGTGCTGTGTTGTGTAGTAGGGAGCAAAAGAAAAACACTTCCCCACTTAAATAAGGGTGTGCTATTTGGCAAGACTTGTGTCTCAGGACTCCTTAGGTACTATGTCTCTATGGAAAGTTCTTGGATACTGTTGGTTTGACTTTGTATCAAATGAGCAGTTGCTCATGGAGTCCCGAATGATGCACATTACCTGCATTGTGAGGGAGCGTCAGTTACGGCACTACGCCCATATGGTGTGATTCCCCGAGGGTGATCCAGCTTGTAGGATCCTCATTGTTAGAGACCCGAGTGGCTGGACCAGGCTAAGGGGTCGCCCACGTAACACCTGGCTCTGGCAGATAGGTCATTTCTGGAGGGTGGGACTGGACCACATGTCTGCCTTGGGGGGTTGTCAACCGGGATCCCGAACTATTTCTTTCTTTCTTTTTCCACTGAAGTGACTGGCCATGACAGCTGTCCAACTGCTCGTCACACAAATGCAAAAAAGCAGCACATCGGATGCACATTTTCCATACTGATCTAATAGAACTCCCACACCAACTCCAATACATGAACACATAAATAAATAAATGAATTACCCTTGAAATCAGTGCCTAGAGAGATCTGTCAGTGTAGTGGTTAAAGCAGCTGCTGCAGAGCTCTGGGAGTCCGAGTTTAAATCCTGGCCCAGTCATGTCTGTATGCACTTTGTGTTTTCTCGCTGTGGTCTCTTTGGGGGTTCCTTGCGGTGCACTGGTTTTCCAGTCAGAATCTAAAGAGCATGTGGGTTAGATTAAGCTGCCGCTTTAAAATGACTAATTATGAATGAGTATGAATGTGCCTTGACATGTATTGGCTAACTCTTCAGGTTGAGTCCTGATTCTGGAAAAGAATATTTATGAATAAATTAATTATTCATTGTGGACTTTTTATTTTTTATTGTTCAATTTACCTAAACCACATCTACAGGCGGCTTACATTCTGTGTGGTGTTTGCACATCCTCTCCATGTCAATGTGGGTTTCTATGTTTAAGTGATGGTCTGCTATGGCAGTGTGAGTGTAAGGAGCTGACATCATATTCAAGGTTAATTTCTGCTTTGTACCTTATTGCTAATAATTAAGGTTCTGGACCTCTGCAACTCTGCATTGGAATCAGCAGCTCTCAAAATTGGATGAACTCACATAACAGACATGCAGTTTGCTGTTTCTGAAATTCTGTTCCTTTTCCTGTTTGCTGATGTTTCACACTGGTTAAAATAAGCATTATTGTAAGAAATTGATTCAGACTTTCATGAATATATTTAATTATGAAGTGAATTTCAAACCAAAGTTAATTTGACTTTTTGGCATTGTGAAGATATAAGAAAGACAACAGGCTCAAGAAGTTTTGGGGTTTTGTCTTCCCCATGTAGTGAAATGTCCCGTAGTCTTGCTCAGACTTGTACATTCAAAGAAACTGAATCACAACAAGGACAAAGGAATTGGTGAAATAGCTAAATTTATATAAGGGACGGACAGGAAATTGTGTACAATGGGTATGATGGGAAAGTCCAGGAAGCGCCAGAGATGATGTGGAAACATGGAACCAGAAGTGATGTCATCAGAACGAGACAGGAGGGAGGTAGCGGTTGTTGTACACACAGAAGGGAAATCGTCTGCAGGTCTTTGAAAAGGTTTTCTTACTCGTCTGTTTTTCTGATGAATAAAAGAGAAAGGTGTTAGTACTCTGTTCCAAACCCATTTTCTGTGAATTATCATGCGCTGTTGACATGGTCAGCTGCGTCCTACCCGCGCGTGTGTGACAGTGTTAAGTTCTTTTTCCAGTTTTTATGATTATTATGAGCTGTAACTTGAAATGTCCGAGACTAACCATGGACATAATAGAAAATCTGACAAAACAAAGAAAACGGTAAAGAATGGAAAAGGCTTGCCAAAGGCTAGAAGGCAGTCTTTAAAGGTGGTCTCTGTACAATATCTGGGCCTCCCAGTTAGACACAGGAAATAGAAATAATATGTAACCTCTGGCTCCTTAAAATCTGCCTCATTGGGCTAGCAGTTTAATTGTAAACTTTTTAGTATGTTTTGCTACAGGCACAAGAAACCTAGTAAAAGTGAATTTATTATTAGTATTTAACTAACATTTTGCTTCCAATTTCAGATGCACTTTTTTATGTTTCTTAACTTTAGATTGAGGTGCCTTAAATTTGATGTATTTCATTATCCCACCTCACAAGATGCTAAACAGCTACAGATACTGTAAGCCTGTGTGGGCATGTGAAGGGGAAACCAACTTAGCGCATATAAACTTGTCAAGAGAAATTTTAAATTTGAAGCCATCTTAAATTTGAAATTTCATTCTTTACAAGATGGATTCCAATTGCCATCTAATAATTGTTATTCTGTTATCTCTTTCTTTTTAGGTACTCTTTGGAAGCTATGAATTTACCCTTTTCAATTCACCAGTCAACCGGAGACATCATCACAACAAGAGAATTAGATAGAGAGACCCAAGCCAATTACACCTTGACTGTTAAGGCTTGTGACATGAGTGTCCCCCAGCCACTTTGTAGCTCAGCTGTAGTGTATGTAACAGTTGAGGATGTTAATGACATGAGACCCCAGTTTTTGAACAGTCCATATGTTGCTAATGTTCCAGTGGCTATTTATTCAGGTATGGCGGTTTTGGCTTTGCATAATTATGCCTGTACCTACAAATCATAAATCTGCCTGCATACTGTATATGTTTAACTGGCTATGCTGCCCATCTAAGATGGGCTGAAATCTAAGTAATCAACCTGATCGCGGGCAGGACTGTGTGGCATATTAACAAATCTATACAGGACAAAACAGATTTTCAGAAAGCTGTGCCATCTCAGAAGATTACAAGACATGGTGTAGGATTAATTGGTTATAATTTAGCATCTCTATTATATTTACATTAGTGGTCAGTCAGATGGGATGCATTTAATTATTCAAGATGCATACTAATGTACTTATTGGGCAGCACAGTGGCGCAGTGGTAGCACTGCTGCCTTGCTGTTAGGAGACCTGGGTTTGCTTCCCGGGTCCTACCAGAATGGAGTTTGCATGTTATCTCCATGCCTCCGGGTGCTCCAGTTTCCTCACACAGTCCAAAGACATGCAGGTTAGGTGCTTTGGCGATTCTAAATTGTCCCTGTTGTGTGCCTGATGTGTGGGTAGGTGTGTGTGCCCTGTGGTGTGCTGGCGCCCTACCCGGGGTTTGTTTCCTGCCTTGCACCCTGTGTTGGCTGGGATTGACTCCAGAAGAACCCCGTGACCCTGTAGTCAGGATATAGCAGGTTGGTACCTGATGTTTCAATATCGATGCCACCCCCCGCTTTTCAGTTTGTCTCTGTGGCTGCATTAGGTATTGGGCTATGTTTTTTGGACAACTACAATATTTGTAAGCTATCCTTGGGCTACAATTTTCAAGGACCTGGAAGCCCTGACAGTCCCAGCCAGATGTCCTTATGAATTTTGGCTTTATGTCACCTTGGTCTGCCAAATATAGACAATCTTTTATTCATGTTTTGTCACTTCATTGCAGATCACTACTACTACTACTACTACTACTACTACTACTACTACTACTAATAATAATAATAATAATAATAATAATAATAATAATGTGGCTCCTAGCTTGTAAGGTAATCAGTTCCTAAAGAGTGATTATTGCCAATCTATTTATGCAGTTAATTATAAAATTAGTGTTAGATTTATAAAATAATTTGTGTCTAATAACAAAAACAACAACATTTATTTATATAGCACATTTTCATACAAAAAGTAGCTCAAAGTGCTTTACATACTGAAGATAAGAAAAATAAAAGACAAAATAAGAAATTAAAATAAGACAACATTAGTTAACATAGAAAAGGAGTAAGGGCTGATGGCCAGGGTGGACAGAAAAAAAAGAAAAAAAACTCCAGACGGCTGGAGAAAAAAATAAATAAAATCTGCAGGGGTTACAGGCCACGGGACCGCCCAGTCCCCTCTGGACATTCTACCTAACATAAATGAAACAGTCCTCTTTGTAATTAAGGTTCTCACGGAGTCACTTGATGTTGATGGTCATATAGACTTCTGGCTTTTAATCTATCCTTCATTGTTGGTACATCACGTTGCTTTGAGTAGATGCGCCACCACCAAAAGGATACCGGAAAAGGAAAAAGAAGAGAGAGTAGGGGTTAGTACAGTAATAATGCAATTTTAAATGGATTTTTATGTATGCTACAAATAATGAATTACTGGAACTTGATTTTGTTTCCTATTTAATACAACAATTAAACCTCTTTTTTGCATATTGGTTCATGTGTTTATATCATTTATGCTCAGTTTCGACCAATTTCCTATTTCAAAGATGATACATCCTAATATTTGTTTAAAAGTACTCTTACACATGCTGACATTTTTGCTGCACACAAATGAAAGGTGAGGCCCAATTGTCTTTTGAAGCCATTGAAAATAGCACAAATTTACCAATTCTAATACTATTATGAGATACCAATGCATTTTGCATTTTTTGTACAAGAATCTTATATTTTTTTCATATAAGAGCAGTATGACTCTTACCGTGTTCAAGTAAAAATATTTTATGAAAATGAAATAGTGTGCACGTTGTGATGGACGACCCTTGAATAGAAAGATGGAGGAAGGCAGCTACTTGCCGACTCTGCTTCCCCTAAGATGCTAGATGGCAGCTTCCCTGGAGTGCAGTGGTACCCCAGATTCCTGCAGGGCACTTTGGGACATGGAGTTCGGAAAAACAGCCCTGCTGGTTGCCGTGGGTGCCACCAGGAGGAGCTGTTAAAGAACCTGGGGACATATTCTTTCAGTACAGGCTGAAGAAAATCCCTGTTCTTTATTAGACTATTTAAAGGACGGATGGGATCCCAGCAAGCAAAGCTGGAGTTGGGAGGGAGCGTGACAGAGCTGCTGCAAGGAGAGGAGGAAAAGTATTGTGTTTCTGTTTTGATTTATTTGTATTTGCTGTGGCTAGGGTGCTTTGTAAGCACTATAGAAGGAAAAAAGAAAAAGAATACTTGTTAGTGCTTTTACCCGGTGTCAGCGTATGTCTGTTGGGTCTAACGGGGCAACAAAGACCCCTGATGTTCACAACGTTTAAAAAGTTACATTTAGATTGATAGATAGATAGATAGATAGATAGATAGATAGATAGATAGATAGATAGATAGATAGATAGATAGATAGATAGATAGATAGATACTTTATCAATCCCAAGGGGAAATTCACATACTCCAGCAGCAGCATACTGATAAAAATAAACAATATTAAATTAAAGAGTGAAAAAAATGCAGGTAAAACAGACAATAACTTTTTATAATGGTAATGTTTACCCCCCTGGGTGGAATTGAAGAGTCGCATAGTGTGGGGGAGGAATGATCTCCTCAGTCTGTCAGTGGAGCAGGACAGTGACAGCAGTCTTGTCACTGAAGCTGCTCCTCTGTCTGGAGCTGATACTGTTTAGTGGATTCAGTGGATTCTCCATGATTGGCAGAAGCCTGCTCAGCTCCCATTGCTCTGCCACGGTTGTCAAACTGTCCAGCTCCATACCTACAATAGAGCCTGTATTCCTCCCCAGTTTGTGCAGGCGTGAGGCGTCCTTCTTTATGCTGCTTTATTTAAGCGTCAGATATACAGCTTCAGAATCACATAACGTGGCAAGGAGATTATTTGCATTGTTCATGTTAGTGTTTTTTAAACATATCTCTTTTGTCTAATTGTAAATGTCTTTTGTTAGGAGTGACCTTCTTCTGTCTGTTTTTTAAAATTTTGTTCAAAAGCTGTTGGTTTATTCAATGTGTTGAAAAACGTCTTATAGTTTGACCATACTAATTTACAATGAACTGCACCAGGAGTTGTGGAAGACCCTCCAAATTTATAGGACAGAGTGCAGTACTTGATGGTGATTGGCTGGTGGCCCCGCCTCTTGGGGAACCACCCAAAAAACACAAGGAACATAACAAAAGCAGCTGAAATATACTGTACATAGACACAACCAAAAATGAAAAATGAGGCACATAATCAACATATAATGCAGCAGATTTCGATTATTATTTTTATTATCTGACACCTCCATTCAAATCTGAGAAAATACACAAAGAACAAAGTCAGCTGCACAGGTTCAGTAAATGGATGTTTGGATACCTAATGCAGCGTGTGTTCATTTGAACACCTGGTATGTACAAAAATGTTGCAGAAAAATTGAATGTGATCAGTGCCGAAGTTTGTTATCTTCAAATGTGAGGTCATTCTTAGAAGTTTTGTTGCACCAAATAATTTTTGTTTCCTACACATTTCTGATTTACAAAACCCAGTTATACACTACAACAACAACAACAACATTTATTTCTATAGCATGTTTTCATACAAATGATGTAGCTCAAAGTGCTTTACAGGATGAAGAAAGAAAAAAAGAAAAGATATAAAAATTAAATTATAATACTAATTAACATAGAATAAAAATAAGGTCCAGTGGACAGGGAGGACAGAAAAAACAAGCAAAAAAAACTCTAGATGGCTGGAGAAAGAAAACAAAATCTGCAGGGGTTCCAGGCCACGAGACCACCCAGTCCCCACTTGGCATTGTGCAAAAGTGGTCAGAGACAAAGTGAACACTGGGAAACTTTGTTCACCATTCATTTAAGTGGTTTGAATTGCCAGGGATTTGACAATGTCATATACAATATCCAATATTATAATGATACATGTGTCATGATTTGATAATATTGTAATTTTTAAAAATGTTTTTAATATATTAAGTATTTTGATTCATTTCAGCAATATATTGCAATGTATTTCCTTTCAAGTTAAAGTTGAAATCAAATCCTCATAGGCAAAAATATGTTGGACTGTCAACCAGTAACTGAAATTAGAATGTTTGTACTAAAGTTGAAGAAACAGCAAACATAAAATATGTGGTTTAAAATTGTGGGGTTTATATACAGTACATGCATGTTGCCATTGCCTTCATGAATAGATGAAAAACAAACATTAGCCAATCAGAATGGCAGCAAACAAAGCACCTGCAGGAGCCTGCGAGTGTTTTCAGAAGAGATTTCCTGCTTCCCCACTTTCTCTTATGCCAGCTGAAGTTGGAGGCACGGGACTGGTCTGCAGAGTGCTTGATTGTCATGTGACAAGGCTTAAGGTGCCTGTTTCATATTTATTTATTTTTTTCGCTGCAAAAATGAACCCAAAGTATTGACTTAAATGTGAACAGAGCATTTGTTCATTTGTAATGTCTCGTTTGTTCTTTTTTAATTCTTTTTATGTCGGTTATGTGCTTCATTCTTTATTTTTGGTGTTATTCTCCATGTGTTTTGTGGGTGGGTCCCCAAGAGGTGGGGCCACCTGCTGATCACCATCGGCCCAATAAATCTAAATGGTCTTCCACAGCTACAGTGATGTATTTGTGTTTTGCTTATGCCTTTTGTATATTTTGGAATTTAGACACTCTTGTTGTTTTTCCGACCACTTTTATTTGCACTTATTACTAGCCAGGGTTTGACAGTGATATCCCTGTCTTGTGGGCATTATTGGAAGTGTATTGTACTGTAATACATGCTTTCGAACTCTTTAGTGCTCGTGACACCAAGTTCACTAGAGTTGTATTTTGAGGTTTTAAAGCCAATTCCCTTGTTTTGCGGTCTGTGCAATCTGAAGCCAACAGACAGTATTTGTGGGAGTAGCTGGACTGGGGTGAGCCTCTTTTAGGCTGGCCCATTAATGTCTTGGTCTGCATTTGTAGATCTTTTTGGTGCCTTCACACCCTTTCACTGTGTTTGAAACTAAAGATCACAACTGTAATATCTTCAATCTGCGTGTATAAAAGGTTACAGTACACCTAAGAGCATTAGAACAAATTAGCTAAGAACTTGCCATTCAGTCCAACAAACTCGTTAATCCTGTTCACCTAATTTACCAAAAATGACATCAAATTGAATTTTGAAGGTCCTTAAAATACTATTAACCACACAACTTGGTAACTTGTCCATGTTCATGTTTAAGTGGATCTCTGCATTAGGCTTAGTGTCTGAACCTTACAATTAATGAAGACTTCAAAGAATAATCATACTAATTGATTATCTAGTAAAAGCATGATAGGTAGCATCATCTTTGCATTCATTTGAGTCTAATTTGGTTTTTTTTTGGTTTTGTTATTCTGGTTGAAACTTATTCCCATGTAGCAACCGTTGCTACATTTGCCTGTTCTTAAAATAAACCCTTTAGCTCATTTGCATTTTGCCTCTTATGAATAACTCCTATGTTATTTATTATAAATGCAATATTTCATTATATATCAAAACACTTCACTTAAAGGACTTTATTTTATTGGTCAGTAAACAGACTGAATTTTGCAAGCAAAAATCACGAAGTGTCATAATGCAACATCGCTGCAGTCTAAATGTTACAAATTGCTTGCATTCCCTATTTATTAGTATTTCTTGAAATTACACCTTGGTAGGAAATTCATTTTACTGATTGTTTTGCCCACCTGTGACTTGTAGGAATAACATTTACTGCAGGTGTTGTCAAACTTCACTTACAATTCTGTCTGTCACCCAGATATTTTTATTATTGGATACCAAAGATGAGGGTCCAGCTTTTGATTTTAAGATTGTAAATATTGAACAAGTAAATACTATGTAAAGCAAAGTCCATCTGTTCCGACAGAAGTCATGTAATACAGTATATTTAGAGTTCAACAGGGCAACACCTCAAGATACCAAAGATATGAAGTAACAGGTTTAAGCATCCCTCTATTCAACAGCAGTTAATGTTCTTATTAAAGTTTACTTTAATGTAAAATAGTGAACTTAATGTGCGGTGCTTGTGGTTGTTAATAGTTCATTTAATCCTTTTTTGTAATCAAATATACTAGAAGGAATGGCAAATATAAAGAGAAAAGTAAAAATAACAATAATCAAGGAACTATAATGCCTATTAGGGAAGACAGCAGATGTAAATCTAGGCCAGGAAAGAAAAATGTTGGAAAAGGCTGTTTTTATGAAAATGATCCTGTCTATGTTACTCAGCCCTGGCCACCCAGCTCGTAACCAGCTCAACTGCAAAAACCAGTGCCTGATGATAGAGGGAGATTTGTTGATCAACACAGCACAAAGTACCAGAGGAACCAGTTTATAAAAAGACAACTTTCAGAAGTTCTGAGAAGAGAGACACAATGATGGTTTCAAGTGATAGGTTGGAGACAACTTGGGTGCAGAGATATCTTGGGAGAAACACCTCCATTGTTTGAAGGTGGGATGGAGAGCTGAGAGGTCCAGTAAAAGAAAGATGTGGGTGAGAAAGGAATAGCTGTAGAAAAGGAAGAGACATAGAGTCAGAGATGAAGGACTAATCAGAAGAGACACTTGGGCATTGCCAAAACATATGGAGAAAAAAAGCATTTAAAGAGCAGAAACGGCAATAGAGGTTGGTGGCCAGACCCACAGCCTAATGCTTTCTGACAATAAAATAAAGGTAATGTATAAACTGAAATTGAGTATTATGGCAATTTTAATTTTTGGAGAGAAATAATTGTAAAAATAATTTTCCAGGAAGATGGGGGCGCGGAAGGGAGGTAGCCGTATGTAGCTTTATACTAAGCAGTGTACAGAGTAGGGACAGGTTTGGAATGGTGGAGGTAATCAACAAGACAAGTATGGGGGGAAGTAAATGGAGAAATAGCAGAACACCACATGTGTTAAGGACAGACCTCAGCTGGAGGTAAAAGGAAAATGGAAAAAGATGAAGCAAAAAATTAGACCATAGCCACTAGAACCCTGAGTCATCAAAAATTTGTCCTAGTTTGTTACTGTCTTGACATGACAAAGATGAGAAAAGATGGCTCAGAGTAATTGGAAATTTTTCATCATGAAAGACAAGAGTGTTAGTGTGCCAGACTGGACAGGAGCCCAGGTGTGTTTTAGTCTGGTGCAACATCACCATAGCAGCTGGAATAGGAGGACCTAAGCTAGGGAGAAGTGGTTTCAATTTCAGAGAGAATTAGACTCATTTCACCTGTTTAAGTTCACAAATATGTGTTGCTTGACATATCCAAAACATATTTCCTAAGTTTAGTATGTTATGTTTTATTTAATGCCTTGGCCTTCTAATAGCAACATCGCTAAAAAAGTAAATTCTTCATCTGAGGCAATAAACCATTTTATGAATTTGAATTTCAAATTCATCTAGCAATTTTAGAACCATCTTTTTACATTATAGTGGAAATATCTGAGAAATATGATATCAGAGAGACATCAGGTACAAGGGAAAGCAGGGAAAGTAAGTTCACAGCAAGCTGCTCTCAACCATACAGTTAAGTCTCTCATAAGAGTCACAATTTCCATTAAAATGTATGTTATTGGCATGTATGAGGAAATCAGAGATAAACATAGAGAATATGCCAGCTCCACACAGGCAAAAACCAGCGCTGTACCAGGAACGTACAGTTTTGAAGTAGTCATTGTTAACCATCCTCTCTCTATTACACTAATAATTGCAATAAATTAAACTGTGGTATAATTTCTAAACATGGCTATTTTTAATCAATTTCTGTTACTGTCTTTTTAACAGGGTCAATCATCTGTACTGTCACAGCAATAGACGGTGATGCAGAAATGAATGCAAAGCTCAGCTACTCTTTATTTGGACCAAATGCCAATAAATTTAACATTGACCCAGAAAGAGGAGTAATTTTTGCCTCGCAAAACAGCAGTGAAACTGAGGATATTACAGTCAATGTACGAGTCACAGACAATGGACGGATACCTTTAGTAGACAGCACAACTGTGACAGTCAGATTCAAAACCAGCAATGACTTCCCTCAAGTTTCCACATTTGTCTACAAACATCTGCTTTCTGAAGACCAATTTGAAAATACTGTGGTTGCCAGAGTGACGTCATACACAAAGAGAAAAAGCCAGAGAGGAGCAATTTCTTACTATCTAGCTGCAGGAAATTTTGGAGATGCCTTTCAGGTAGATCAGTATACTGGAATATTAAGGGTAAAGAATCCATTAGATTATGAGTCCAAAGGTCAGTTCCAACTTTGGGTTGAAGCTAGAGATGCTGGCCTGCCACCATTTTCTTCATATTCCAAAGTGACTATCTCCATTATGGACGTGAATGACAACTCTCCAGTATTCACTCAAAATGTCTATCAGTGTGAAGTGTTTGAGAATTCACCCATGATATATGTGTGTCATGTTTCAGCAGTTGATTTAGACTCTGGAGCTAATGGTGCATTAGAATATAGCATTATAGGAGGAAACACTAAAAACTCTTTCTCTGTTGATCCCAAGAGTGGTGTTGTAAAAACAATGAAAGTTTTAGACAGAGAGGAAATTGCAGTATATAAACTTATTATTCAAGCCAAAGATAAGGGGAAAGATCCAAAAACAGGCACATCTATGGTGATTGTAAATGTTCTGGACAAAAATGACAATGCTCCTCGATTTTCACAGATTTTCCTAAAGCATATTCCAGAAAATACACCAATTGGATGTACAGTTTTAAGAATAACTTCCACAGATGAGGATATAGGAATCAATGGTATGAGTACCTATACGATAATTGATAGCACAAATAACTTGCCATTTAAAATAGGCAGGAAAGATGGTTACATCACTGTGACACAACCGTTAGACCGGGAAACAACCGATCGCTACATCGTGAGAGTAAATGCTAATGACTCTGCATGGAGCGTTAACACAGATGTGACTATCTACGTCTCTGATGTAAATGATAACGCTCCTGTATATTCACAGTTATCATACATGGCTGTTGTCCCTGAACCGAAAGTTCATGAGGTGGTAGTCCTAAGGGTAAATGCCAGAGATTCAGATATAGGACTGAATGGAAGAATCTTCTACTATATTAAGCCATCAAATAAATTTTTTAAAGTAAATGTTCTCAATGGAAACGTGATAACAAAACAAGCAATGAATTGTCAGGATTTTAGAAGAAACAGATACAGTTTTACTGTAGTTGCTTCAGATTCTGGTGATGTTCCTAATTATAGTGAAGTAAATGTAACCCTGATATTCATTCGCTATAATGATCTCCCACCAGTTTTTCAACCATATAGGCCTCTTATGCCTATTCCAAACAGTGTGGACATTGGCACAAAAGTCCTCAGGTTAGCGGCAAATGGCTCCAATAGCCATAAAGTTGAATACTCCATGTCTGGAGGAAACGCTTCATCATTCTTTGAAGTTGAAAAAGACACTGGATGGATTTTTGTGGGAAGGTCAATAAATCTCAGTTTGAATATGTTATATATGATGGTGGTGATGGCAACAGAGAAAGTTATTCCTTCCCTTTCATCTCAGACACAAGTCCATTTTCTTGTCACAGGTGAGAATAAATTTACTCCAGTGTTTACCTCTCCAAACCTAACTTTTTCTGTGCCCGAAGATATGAGTGTGGGGACTGTCATAGGAAGGGCAAGTGCAAGTGATTCTGATGAAGGTCTTAATGGCTGTTTGCAGTATAAGATTGTGAAAGGAAGCAGGAATATTTTTGCAATAAACAGCAGAACTGGCATAATCACGCTTATTCAGAGTTTAGATTTTGAAAAATGTCCCTCTCACCACTTAGAGATCAGTGCCCACGATTTTGGATGGAAAGCCAAAAGCAGTGTTGTGAATGTCACAATACAAGTCCTGGATGTTAATGACAATGTCCCTGTCTTTGACACTGAGCAATTTATTGCTTCGATACCTGAAAACTCCCCAGTCGGAAGCAAGGTTATTCAGTTAATAGCAACCGATCTTGATTCTGACAGAAATGCACAAATACACTATTCACTTCTGCAAGGAAATACTGAACTGTTTGCAATTGATTCAGTTACTGGAGTCCTAGTTACATTGGAGGTTTTTGACTTTGAGTTGCAACAGACCTTTGATTTAATAGCAGTGGCATCCAGTGTAGAAAATGAAGACCAGTTTAGCATCGCCCAAGTTCTTATTCACGTTACAGGAGTTAATGAATACTTTCCCAAATTTAGTAAGGCGTTGTTCAACTATACAGTATCAGAAAAATCACCTTTGGGTACAACGATTGGGCATTTAATTGCCAGTGACTATGACTTAGGGGCCGACGGAGTGGTGTTTTACTCATTTATCGGTCAAAGCAAAATGCTTGGTTTTGACATTGAGCATCACTCTGGCAAAATTGTTGTGAACAGTAATTTAAGAAGATACGCAAATAAGTGTGTCATGTTAAATGTAATTGCAAAGAATTATGGTGTTATTACTGGATATAACACTGATGAAGCTCTTGTTGTTATTACTATACTTGACGTAAATGATGCACCAGCATTTGAAAACAGTTCATACCATGCTAACATTAGTGAAGATGTGCCAGTTGGAACATCACTCATTCAGGTCTATGCTGAAGATTGGGACTCTCTTACAAACTGGAATCAGTTCCGTTACACGATTAAAAGTGGAAATAAAAACAGTTCATTTTTTATTAACCCTTCTCATGGAGTTATTTATGTTGCCAGTCCTCTAGACAGAGAGCAGTGGCCTTTTTATACTCTCACCATTGCTGCGGTTGACAATGCAACAGTTCCTGCTACTGGTTGCGTCCAAGTTTTTATTGTGGTGACAGATATAAATGATAATGGTCCCCACTTAACCTCTGAAAAAGCATATGTGAAAGAAAACCAACCTGCTGCCACCTTTGTCATGCTTTTAAATGCAACAGATGCTGACTTGTCTCCCAACCAAGGACCATTTCATTACAAACTTGCAGACTCTAAGTCAGGGGAATATTTTAGTCTTTCCTCAGATGGTCTGTTGTCCACTGCTAAACCTATTGACATGGAGCAAACAAGTGAGTTCCATATACCAGTCATAATAGAAGACTCAGGGACACCAGCAATGTCATCCACAACTATGCTTCATGTTACTATTTTGGATGAAAATGACAACCCATCAACAGGAAGGAGCATTCAGATTGAAGTGAAATATTTTGGAATGGTATTCTCCGGAGGCATTATTGGAAATGTCAAGCCAGAGGACCCCGATGTGCTTGATGAATTTAGCTGTAGGGTAAAAAGTAAAGGTTTCAGCATGGTTAGCATATCACCTGAAAGTTGCTATCTTATTTCATTACCACATCATGGAGAGGCAGAATTTAATTTTACCATTGAAGCAAATGACAAAATACACCAGTCTGTTAATAATAGCATCTATTTAACATATAAAGGCTTTACTAATAATAGCATTGATAACTGCGTTCTCATTTATGTTTCTACTCCATTTTTTGAGACCTTTCTTTCTGTGAGGTACTGGAAGTTAGTAAAAGCCATCAACTCTATATTTGAAATTCAAGCCTCTACAATTAATGTATTTGCCATGCAACCTTTAGAAAATATAACTGTTTTATTATGTGCAGTAATACACACTAATGGACAATATGTGGAGGGCAGTGCTGCCGCTGCCGTCCTCCGCTCTCATAAATTCTTTCTGGAAATTCAAAGTAGCTGTACGATTATATTAATCACAAGTGATCCTTGTTCCACGGAACCCTGCCAAAACAACGCTTCTTGCTTTAAAAACATTTCTGTAAATCCAGAGGTAGTTATTCTAGAAAGTCCATCAATAATTTTTGTGAGCCAAAGAGTACTTGGATTGTTCACCTGCTCTTGTCCAAAAGGATATGAAGGAGAAACCTGCGAGTCGGCTATAGACAAATGCCTTAGACAGCTCTGTGAAAATGGAGGAATCTGCACAAATTATCCCGGAGGCTTCTCTTGCAACTGCCCAGTGGGGTACTCAGGGCCATATTGTTCTCTGGATGTAAATGAATGTGAAAGCAGTCTATGCTACAATGGAACAGAATGTTTAAATGTACCAGGAGATTTTCGGTGCATCTGTCAACCTGGGTATACAGGTATTTCCTTTCCTATTTTCTCTAAAATAGTGAATCGTTCTGTGTAATGTATTTTATTTCTATTGTGGGGATACAAAAACCTGCTGACTGTCCAAATAAGAGGTGGGCCAAGTAATCTGGCGGTGGTCTGAACTGTCAATAATGACTGATACAACTGGCAGTATATAAAGTTTAGATGTGACTATAAATTCAGGCAATCCAGCACGCTCAGTTGCTCCAAGAATTTGTTTAATTATAAAATGTGTTATTAAAAGCTATTAAGCTGCTCAAATAACAATAAGAGTTATTTTTAAATAAAGCAATTTCGCTATAACATTGTGCTAATTGTGAAAACTGAACTGCTTGCGTCAGTACAAACAGCTAATAGCAATGGAGATGCTGGGTGTCACAACAATTAATTCATTGTAAAGATTTGTATCTGTTAGTATACTACTATATTTGCTTTTAGCAGTTTTTATTTGTAAAAAGATGTGCTCACAGCAGCTGTATGTGATGTGCCATACACACAGCATCCTTTCAAAGCCTTGGAAACAATCCTGAGTCAAGGAGAGTCAGTAGAAATCCAGCAAAATTCACAAAATCTGCCTTGTGGCACCTATAGTCCTCAAAGCAGGATTTCCAGATTCACCAAGAATCTCAGCTGCTTATCTGGTGCAGTCCATACTACTGTTTGAACACAATATCTTTAAATTGGGAAAATGGGTTTGGCCTTTTGCATCTCACTCAGATTATCTGAACAGTGGACATAAAGACAAATTAACATTAGCTATACCAAAACTGAAATAAGCTCACTTGGGAACCATAACTACCTTCTCTTCGAAATTAATGATGAAGCATTTGAAAAGCACACAAACTATCCAAAGGCACGATTGGAATGCTGCTGTGCATTTTACTTCTCACCTCACTAAATGCATGGGGTTGAGGTACAGAAATAATGTGGTTTGATCGATCCACAGCCAGAAAACCTTTGTCCTTTTTCACTCTTCTTTCACAATTATAAACAGCACTCTTTTTACTGATTTGTACTCAGACTTGGAGTCACATCCAAAGTACTGATACCAGTAATTCATCACTGTTAAAATGTGCAAACTTATATTCTTTATTAACGCACATGCAAGAAAAAGGGAAGCAAGTTGATAAAAACACACACTCCTGCATGTAGTAGCTGCAGACTTTCAAAATTTGTATGGTAAAAGCTACGTGACACCACATAGCAACTATGCATACACCAGCCAACTTCATCATCTTGTTAAGAACACCTTACAAGGGCTTGATTATTATAGATTTATAGCTTGTAATATGGATGGTCAACTGCAAACCTGTGACTGTTATGATTAGTTTCTTTTACGATTTTTTTAAGCCTTTTATAAAGTGTTTTTTTTTTACTTCTATACATCTAAAATGGGGGTTTTGACATCAAGGAATTCAGTTTTGGCACATACTGTATTGATGTCTTAACTCCTTTATCGTTTTCTGATGACACCATATTGGATTCTTGCAAGCGTTTCCATTTTGCTAATCTGACGTCAGCTTTTGTGTAAATCCTGACATGGCAGGAAAACAGAAAACTAGTTTCTTGAATTAAACTGGGTGATGCGTCAAAAGGCAAAACAAACTAAGATAAATATAAAGTGAAGCGACTAAAACCCAGATGAGAGGCAAAAATCACAGTCAATAAACAGGCAGTAAGTTGAAAACCAGGCAAGACACGAAAAATAATCATAAGAGAATTCATAAAGGTAAAGAAGGTTTTATCTGTAGATTGGATAACCACCTCAGTGCAGACGGCTGACCTTTTATCCGTTCTGCTGATTAAATCAAAGTCACGACCCCAGAGACCACACCCCTAGAAACACAGAACACAACCCTGACAACGGTACTGAAAAATGGCAACCATTAACAGGAATAGGATATAAGACCTCAAACTTCAGTCCTAATAATGACAGTGTAGGGGATTTAAAGGGTCACTACAGGTTTGGATTAAATTAATGTTTGGTGTGAAAATGTCAACATATTTCCCTTAATGTTTTTTTTGACTGACGAAGATGAGAAAAAGATATTCTGATATTTGTTTAACGTTTTATTGTTCGTTTGAAAACATTTTTTTTTTCTCTATTTTTTTGGTATTGACCATTACACATTTTTAAAATTGTTTTATCTCTTGACCTTTTCCTCTGACTTTCGCTGAATCAGAATGATGGCAATTGCACTACAACGATCCACAGGAGCAGCTCCTTCTGTGGTGTGAGCAATAAGAGTTCTCTTAACCTCAGCTTTGCAGAAACTGCCTAAGCACTGCAAGCACAGTACTTTTTGGTGACGTCAGCTCAGCATTCTCTCACCCAGCACCCACCTTCTGCATGTAGCAAACCACTACAACACTCATACTAGTCAAATTCAGAGATGTCAGTCAACCTACACTACATGTCCTTAAGATATGAGGATTTATGAATATCTAGAAAAAGAACCCTAAGAGAACAGGCAGCATACAGAGTGGAAATCAAATCCGAGCATCAGGAACTGCAAGGCAGGGGTATTAAACAATGAACTGCCATTCCTCCCAAAAATGTGAATCTGTGAATAAGCTAACTGTGTAACTGTGTAACAACAGTATTTGTTGTTACACGTACAGTACATTAGTTATTGATCATGTAAAACCCTTGCAAATTATTTTCTTCTGTTTCTTTCTTATATATTTCCTACAGGTCACTGTATTTAATCATTTATATTTCACTTTTATAAAGGTAGAAACACACAAAGGCTGTCATATAGAACTCTCAACCTAAATTCCTATCACAACTCAAATCTTTTTTTTTTTCATGATTAGGCCAACTTCTTAGAACCAGAAGCCAAAATTATAGTCTTGTCAGCTGCCCTTGTCTCATTTGGGACAAGCTGGGTAATGCACAATGCAAAGTTAAGGATGTATTAATGGCTATTATTATAAGCAGCTATTAGCAGCTGAAAACAAAACAAAGAAACTGCAACAGGACTACAAAATAATGAAGATGATAAATGTCAGATGTCAGTGAGACAATGAAACAGGACATAAATCACCCTGAGCAGCTAAACACTAACTAGCCTCCAGCTGGGCTAAAAATGAGATGGTTTGCTTCTTATTATGCAATAAAAGCAGCCTGTTAAAAAAAAAAAAAAGTGAAATTGCTTTCTCAAAGTAAAGTAAAAGAGTATACACACACACACACACACACACACACACACACACACGACTTGCAACTGTAGAGCTGTAGTACTAGGGTGTTGTACAGTGTTAGCCATTATGAATGTAGAGAAAAGCCAAGCAAAATGAAACCTTTTATTGGCTAACTAAAAAGATTACAATATGCAAACTTTCGAGGCAACTCAGGTCCCTTCTTCAGGCAAGATGTAATGCTTGAGTTTTCTTTTTTTCATTTATCTGCACTGTACGCTATTTTGCTCACCACATGCAACTGACTTTTAGGACAACAGTAAGGTAAAAACAGAATTATTAAGTTTTCCCCCTTATATTTCCTATATTGCATCCAATGACAAAGAAAATGAACGAAAGAAAGTAATTCACGTTATTCATTTTTGCTCTATGGCTTTGTGCCTCTGCATTTAAAACTGCACTGGATCAAATCAATGTAGTGCAAACCCGTCACAGATGACTAAACATTAGTCTTACTGAGTAACCTTTAAAATGAGAACCAAATTTTGTATATTTCAAACAATGGCATTTCTGGACTGAAGTTGATAAAAATGAACTTGTAAACGGTCGATTCTACCAGTGACCATTCCACAAGATGGAACAATTTTTGCAGTCAGAAGCATGTGACAGCCAAACAAACCTGGATTAAGTCAATTGATTTTATTCAATGCTTAAGTGGAGGGGGTGTGGGTGCAGTCCCACCAGTCTATTTATATTTTCCACCACTGCAGTCATTTAAGGACACAAGGCATTTTACATAATTCCTGCTTGCATTTCATTTAATTCATTTTAATCCAAATAGCATTACAAATAACTGTGCTGTCTTTCATGGAGGCAAATGGTGCTTCAAAAGAAGAAAAATCAAAATAAGTGTTGTGTGGTGGAGGAAAAAGCATGGTACTTCCCGAATCACAGTAAATCCAAAAATATTATTAATATGAAACTAATATTTAAAATATGGTAAATAGCAATTTGGAGTGACGCCTGAATAATTCTACAGTAATATGAATTTAGTTTACTGTGTGTGAGCCCCATTTAAAAACATAGGGTTGCTGTGATCCTCAGCGATCTTAACAAGTTTACTCTGCTAACAACATGCAAATAAAATTCTAAATATTTCAATTAAATTTCTATAAATTCCATTTATGTGAAAGTTACACAACATCTTCGAATGCTGACACAATGTGGTGCCCTTCATGTCTTTTTTGATCTGATTCTCACACCCTTTTTAGATGTCCTGGAGAGGATCCAGATGTGTGTACACAACTTCCAACATAAACGTCAGGATTAATAAAAGAACTTAACCGGTGAACAAGCGTATATTTACAGCAACTCTGACTTCATGCGTATGCAACATTTCAGAGAAACTGGGAAATGACGACACCCTCGATCAAGTAGGGAAATGCAGCCAAATCTAATTCATGACGACATGCAGACATAGTTCACGTCACTGACCTGCTATTATCATGTGTGTGAAAATGATGTACAGAGAGTGTTTTAGCTTCCTTTAACGAGGGCCAATGCTGCGTATTTGCAGTGAAGAACATCTTTTTGTCACATTAGAATACCTTTTGTCACTTCTCAAGTAACTGGCTGACAGTTCAGGAGTATCTCCGCCAAGCTTCACTCTGTCATGCTTGCTGTGCTAGAAAACTTTAACTCAGCGTTTCTCAACGTTTTTCATAACAGTTTTAATTGCGCCCCCCCTAACATTTTTTTTAAATGTAGATGCATATTTTATTATACCTACTTAACTTTTATCGACATTTATCTAACTCTATATTTATTGTTGTAGTATCAGAATGTAGTTTAAGTTAATTTGTTTTGGTTTCAATAGATGTTTTTTCATATTTTTGATTCTTGTTTTCTTTTTTTCACATCTTTGCATCCCCCTTTTTGTTACTTTGCACCCCCCTATGGGGGCCCGCCCCACAGGTTGAGAACCACTGCTTTAACTGACTGGCAAAGTGCTACATCCAATTTTTGTATGATGTGGGTGCATATACAGTACATATAACATGATGTTACCAACATAAACAGGCAATTTGCACCACTGTTCATTTTTCTAGTGTAACTGGAGCACTTATTACAATAAGGGCACCTAGCAGATTTAAGCTGCTTTTGTTAACCGGAAGCAGTTACATTCTATTAACATAAGACTGACAATTGTCTGGACTACTCTGGCATAATGAAACATAAAAAAGAAATCTCCAATTAGAAATGCCATTCACACCGTGTCTCCATATGGTGCAGATATGTTTATTTCCTCATCCCATTACACACACATTCTGCTTGTGACTAGCAATCAGTTTCATCGGCAGAGATCAGACCTTTTTTTTCTGTCGGGGCTGGAGCTGAATGCATTTACAACTGCAGTAACATGTTGCCATTCAATATATCTATGCATGTTGTTGACACCAGAACTTAGGCTACCAAATAAAGGTTCTTTGTGTGCCTCTAATTTAAAGACGTGAACTTCTTATATCGCACTACTGGATGTGTCATTTGGCTGCACTACCAGCCAATGAAGGTCTGCAGTATTGTGATTGCATATGTATGAGGTTGTTTAACATCGTTCATATATGGTTGTTTCAGGGTGGAGCCGGGCGGAGATAGAGCTGCATTAATGAATGAACATTTGCAAGATGATTGTGATTTATAAAGGGTAAATTGCATAGAAATGTGCATACGCCAGGTTTTATAAATCTGATTGTTTTTATGGCGTATTTATTTTTCTGTTTTTTCCCGTATGTGTATTGTCAATGAGGCCCCTGGATATCAGATTTTTCTCCATGAACCTGCTTTATACTGACTGACCATCTTAACCTTTAGTACTAATGATCCTAACCTTTATAACTGATGGCATTTAGGATGTTTGTATGGGATGTGAACAAACAGTACCCTAAATGCAGTGTAAACTGCACTAAAGTAGATAGATCGATACATAGACGTACAGACATACAATATAGATGGAACTTATTTGTCTCAAGGGGAAAATTTGGCTTTTAACAGAACCTCAAGAAATATATAAACATGGTGGATCAAAGTTGATCCAAAGGACATTGCAGTGTTTAAAATGTGCAGCATTTGGAATTATTTTTGCTTTTTGCAAAGTTAGAGCACTTTATTAAAAGTCAAAATACCTCAGAGTGAAAACACTTGCATCAAAGTGGTTTTTATGGGGTGTGGGGAATCCATTCCTGGGAATTCGGGAATCCCGGGCGTCCAGGCATGACACAGTGCACTGGCATCTCACATGTGAATGGTTTTAGAATGACCGACACTTATTTTTAATAAAACTACTGCAATATGTTGACACCAATAAAAGACTAACCTTATCTACAAGCAGTTCATGCTGTCATATAAATACATGTATCTAGGTCAGGGGTGCCCACACTTTTTCAGCTTGCGAGCTACTTTTAAAATGACCAGGTCGAAATGATCTACCTACATTAAAAATGCTATATATATATATTTGAAGTCTGAATCACAATCTGATTGTATGGATGGTTACCTACAAGGTAACGCATGTGGTTGGTCTGCAAGTCGGCAAACATCCACCACGGGTGCCCTCTCAGTTGCAAGAAGCAGACCATAGAATGTTACATAATTAACTGTCAAATAATGCAAAGATTACGTGACACGTGTTTTGCCCTATTTTGGGCTCATCAGGCATACACACTCCACTGCACCCCTCTCCGAGGAGCGAACCTCGGACATCAGACAAACGCACTTCGATTGTGACATTGTGAGAACAAAAAATCCTCTTCCATTCCACATCCAGCCCATACCCTCCCCAAACATTTTTTTTTTAAATCCCTTCTTTAGTCGATATAAATTGGAAGGCTAACTTGATCACAGCCGGAGTTTTGCAGTAACTCGCGCGTTTGATCATGCGTGCGGGATGAAGAAAGGAGATTTTAGACTGGCCTGTATGTCAATCAAGTGGCAAATGCCATAGGGAGGATATATGATAAACTAACGTTTAAAAAAAAATTTTTTTGAATGCAACGCAATCTACCTGCTCTACCTTTGAGATCTACTGGTTGATCGTGATCAATGCATTGGGTACCCCTGATCTAGTTAGTTGCGGTAATAAGAGCGTAGAAAGCACAAAGTGTCCAGCATGCGGTCGTCCAGGTGAGAGCACACCTTCGTGCAGAGTATGCTAGCCGCTGAGAAAGCACGTTCTGCCTCCACTGAAGTAGGTGGCACTGTCATCAGGTACTGATACCCTTGTTCTAAACAATGCCCGCACTTGCCGTTGCTCTGAAACACCGCCATTTCAGCTTTTACTGATGCATCCAGTTTCTTGTCATCATTCTGTGATGGCAAGTTTCTTGGCACAAATAATGTGGATGCAACAGACTGACACACAGCAATTTCAAGTTGCTGTTGTCTGACGGACATCAATGAAGTCTGCCCCATCCCGTCATTCGTGAGCTGTAGAGTTCAGACTCCTCCCAGTCCACTGTGCTCAGTCTTAGTCGGAGCCGGGAGACTGATGGCCAATAAAAACATGCCACTTAATTATTTTCAACTATAACTCTGTTATTTCCTGATCGATTTTTACACTTTTACACGCTATATATGCAAGCTTGGCCATTCCCAGTATCCCGGGAATTGCAGAAATGTCCGGGAATGGATTCCCTAGTTGTGAACAAATGTTCCATCATAAATGCAGTGGAAAATCAGAAGTGACCCAAAGGACATTGCTGTATTTAAATGTGTAGCAGCTGTACAAAAATGTAAAATTTTTAAGATTTTTTTTTTTAAATTAGGGTGGTTTACAAAAAGCCTTTTCAGTTCTAAGATGAAAAGATGACGTTGAGGGTGGTTTAATGGGTTGTGAACAAACAAACAAACAATCCCCAATACACTGGAAAAAACACTGGTAGATCGAATTTGACCGGAAAGTTTCATCCTGATCAGATGAACGGTATGGTGCTTTTAGTGATTTCAAACACAACAAAATATTTGTTCTAAATAAATTATAATGTTTAAATGATCAGAAATGTAATTTGAAGATTAATATATTTTTTTCAAAAGAATTATTCTCTTTTTGTTTTGATGTTTATATCTATTTTTTTGTAGGTAGGCTGTGTGATCACCTTCTTGACCATTGTGCCTTTTCTCCATGTTTGCCAGGAATTTGTTTGAATCATCCTACTGGGTATATCTGCCAGTGTCCTTTTGGTAAGAAAATGACAAAGCATCTTGTGTCTAATTCTTGTTTTAAATGTTTGTAGTGGATTTTCAACTAAAAAATTATGTTGTGCATTGCAAAAACTTTCTCAGCATTCTCACTTCAAATGTCTTTTTCATTTGTTTTCAAGGAAGCCATCTATTGCCTATAAGGCAAATGAGTGCCACTTTATTCCCCATCTCTGACTCTGGCTTCTTTTTTACACTGAACTTGGAAGCTGCATAAGTTAACTATCTCCGGAATTTAGTGGAATTTACTCAGACATAGCTCAGAATAATCTGGTCATTTGACTGCTAGTTGCTTAACTTTGTTTAATAAGCTTCTCATGGGCCTCTAAAATAATGTACATATCATTTTGGTGGTTTAATGGGATAATGAATTTAACAGCTATGCTGCTTTCCTGATTTACAATGTCTTTGGAGACACAAGTCCTGCTGCGATGCAATTGTGTTTTTATTATGGGTGCTGCCATTGTTTGCTGTTTGTGATTCAGGGTTGCCAGACTGTCGCTAAGCAGGACAACTGGGAGTGTTTGATGCATGATGTCATTACTGTGACAGTATAAAGGTCAGTGTCATACACTTCCTGACTGTCAAAATGTGTGAATAAATCAAAACTAAATAAAACCCTTACATTATTGTTTAGAGCGCTGTCCGATTATCAGTTTTTTCCATTCCTCATCCTTCATTTTGGCTTTGGGGGTGTGAAATGTTCTGGTTATTGAGTCTTTTGCTTTGTTTCTCAATCTTCAATTTTGTTTCACGCCCTCACCTTTGTTACTTAATTCTTGTACGTACATCAATCTTCTGATTGCATCTTAAACTGCTGAAAGCCTGCACAGTCACTACAATCAGGGTGAAGATTAAGAGGGTCCTGAAAATTGTCTGAATTATAAGAACAACATACATCATAATTATAATCTTAATAATATGTGTTCTGTTACTACTACTCTATTCCAGTCAGGTATATTTTTTCAAAATGTGATGGAATCACAATGACCATTTGAAATTTGAATACAAAAACAGCAGAGTTAAATATAAGGAGACAAGCACCCATCATATTTCTTTCCTCCTTTCAACCAATGCTCTACCATTGGAGCCTGCAAAGTGGATAGCATGTGGCACCAACCAGTGAAAATAAGGTTAAGGTTTCATCCACAATGTTATTCATATTTTCAGCCGCTTTTCTAATATATTGCTGTGCAAAAATGATTTTTTTTCTTGAAAAACACAAGTCTCTTATGATTGATTGTCTTTCTAGTAGGACTACAAAATATTTTGTGTGCTTGACAGAGCAGTTAAGATAGGTGTCATATTTACAAGAGTCATACAATATTTTGCCATTGGAAACTACCAAGATACATTTCCTGGCATTTTGATTCTGGCTTTATGTATAAACTATATACTATCAATTTTTCCCAATAAATTCCTGAAATAGTCTGTATGTGTGAATGGGGCTTTGAATTACCAGAGTCTACGAAAAAACTTGCAGATCCGTCCCACCTTAAATCGCTTCTTAAAACCATTCTCACCTTTCCGCCAGCCTCCTTTGTCCTGTAAATATGCAGATAAAAACAAACTGCAAGCAGCCGGCTATTCCATCCCCCCACCGACTCTGATTGCAAATAGCGCTGAACTTACTGCTCTGTACTATTCTGTCCTCTGCATGTCCTGGAGTACAAAAGAAACACCACCATACAGCAACATGTACGAACTGGCAAGATCGGGGAAAAAAACACAAGGCAATATACGTATGTAAAAACATCATCACACTAATGCAATATTATTTGAACACGAACAGCATCAGATCGGGTTCGATCGCCCGATCTGACGCTGCTCGTTTTCAAATAATATTGCATGTACTGTGCGTTGAAACTGCTGCACTGAATAAGCTGACGCCTTCTGTAACAGCGTCAGCGTGTATTCAAACCCGATCTGACGTTGTTCGTTTTCAAATAATATTGCATGTACTGTACTATTTTAGAATAAAAACATACATATGATTTCAGTCAGTCTGTAAGAGCCAGTGTAAATGCATGATAATTGTAAAGGTTAGTTTTTTTTTTTAATTTAGTTCCATTCTCTCAGTCGCGTTCACGATCGCCCCATCTGACACTGCTGTTTTCACATAAAGACGTGCTATAGCTCAAATGTGATTTATTTGGAAATGCGCTATAGCTCAAATGTTATTTATATAGGGAAGAAAGTACAGTGTCAGGTGCTCATTCAGTGTAATAGGAACCATAGCACAGAGAGATGTGTACACTGCAACAAGTACACATGTCGTAAATGTAGGAAGGGTGTGTGGGAATTGTTAATATTTGAATGTGATTTTATATAGCACGGAAATCAGCACTTCTTAGCATTGCCCCACGCAAGCTGTCGTATCAACCGCCTTCTGTAACTTGCTTTATTTCTTCTTCACTTATAGTCTAGAATAAAAGTGCACTTGTTTTGTTATACTTGTACACCAACATATGTTCCTGTGTTTGAGCGACACCGGCATGCTCAAAAAATAGATGTGTAATGCCACGAAAAGCACGCAGGCACTTCAGTTTGCAAGCATTGGTACGAGAATGCAGTCACAAGTAAGCTGCAGAGCTATAGCAAATCTTTATGTGTCAGATGGGGAGAGGTAGGGAAGGATCCTGAACATGACTGAGAGAATGAAAAGTGAATAAAAAAAACAAACTAACCTTTACAAGTATCATAAATTAAACTGGCTCTTACACACTGAAATCAAATGTATGTTTTTATTTTAAAATAGTAAGAATAAGAGCAGTTTACTTCTCAAAACTGAATCGCACGGGATCAGACTCACGACCTTTTGATTACTAGTCAGCAGCTGATACCATTACGCTACCATGGCAGTTGTAATAAGTATGTGTCAATGTGGCATGCTAAGGCGGCTTTTTTTCTGTAGTTATATTTTTGAATAAAAGCATACTTGTTCTGTTACAGTATATTTGTACCTTTTGTGAAAGTGTTTCTTTGATATTTGGACTTCAGGCTTCATACATTATATAGTTTATGCTGTGAAACACGCTATATAGCGCCCGACCCGGCACAGACTACGCAGAGGCACGTGTAAAAGTCACACAGGCTTTTTATTTTTCTTCACCCGTGGCGCACGTCTTCCCCGTGACCCACAGGCAATACACAGTCCCAAAAGCACTTTAACAACACAAAGCAACTCTCCACCTTGTACCACCACTCCTCTCAGGCAACCTTGTCCTCCTCTACCTGACTCTGGCCCTTCAGTGGTGAAGGCTGGCCCATTTTATAGCCCACCCGGAAGTGATCCAGGTGCTTGACCACCTGGTCCTAATTGCACCTCTGGGTGGGGCTTATGACTCGTCCAGCCGGGTTCTCGAGTCTCTGCAGCACCCCCTAGCGGCCACCCCAGCTCCCACCCAGGTTGTGGAGGATTCCATGTCATGCGGGAGACTGGGGAACGAACATCGGCCAGGGAGGCTGCTGCAGAGGCGTCCTCGCCGGGCATGGGACCTGGCTGTCCATCACAATGCCTACATTTTGTCATTTACTACTACAATATGAAAAACGTTTCTGTTTTAAAAATGTGTTTACACGGATTACTGTAGAAACGAAATGCGTGTATTCCAAATAATGATCTATTATTTCCACTCTAAAACTCCACTTCACTCCCAGATAATCAATCAAGGCATGAGCTGGGAGAAGTCTGTGCACATTCTAAGTAGTTGGGATGGAATAGCCGGCTACTTGCAACTTTTCTTTATCAGCACATTTAGATTAACAAAAGACACTGACGGAGAGGTGAGAACGGTTTTAAGAAGCGATTTAAGGTGGGACGGATCTAGTTTTTTCGTAGGCTCTGCTAATTGTAGTGTTAAAGGGATGGTAGTGAGCAGGGGCCTCATGTATAAATGTTGCGTACACCCATTTCCACGTTCACATCGCGATGTATAAAAACTAAACTTGGCGTAAAGCCACGCACATTCTCAAGCCAACTCAATGCATTGCGTACACAAGTTTTCAGCTCTGTCTTGCAAATTGGCGACACCCAGCATCAAAGCAGTGTTACTGTTTCTGTGTTGTTTCCCTTTATTTTTTTAAATTCACATCCCTGACACCGCATATCGTTTATTAGTTTAAGGCATCTGATTGTAATCAACTTGTAACAATGACCAAACTATTCCAAACACCATCATTGCTTTAGCGTCGTTACTGTCAGTGCACCACTCAGAGTATTTTAACTCTCTGTATCTGAGTGTTGAATTACAGCTCTACAGCAGTTGATTAGAAAGGTGATTATCGGCATATAGCATCTAGCATACGCTGCCTCAACCATGCGCACAGTCTATTTGAACTGCACCCTTACAGCAAACGCTTCAGAGTCTTTCCTGTAGGGACCTCACGGTTCAGAAACAGTTTCATCCTAAGAGCAATAAACGCACTCAATCAGTCCATCAAGTGCTCCCAGTAGTGTTTGTATTTATAAGTACAAACTTCACTGTAAACTTGCACTACAGGTATAATATTGCCCAACCTGAGCCACTTTAAAAAGAGTGTATTTACATATGATGACGACTAATGTACAAGTCAATTTAGATTTCCAAATGCTATCTTCTTGGAGCTCTTGATATCATTTTTAAGATAAAATGCAGTAAAGTATGTGTATTACATTATACAGATACATTTTTAACTTTATTTAAATAATGTATACTGTTAATAATTAAACATGAGGGTGCGATGGCACAGTGGTAGCAATGAGCTGGCTACCCATTCAGGAATTGTTTCTGCCTCAAGCTGTATGCTTGCTGGGACTAGCATGAACCTGGATGGATAGATGGATGGAATAAATAAACATGTACTATGAAGATATTTCAATGTTCCTTAAAAGTTTTGAAGAATCAGTGTTCTAAGCTTACAGACGGCTTGACATTTACTACAGATCTTGTGTGGCGATTGGTTACTTGAAGAAAGAAAAGGAAGGACAGGAATTGGGGGTTAGTATGTTTGAAAGAGACAGTATGGCTGCAATAAATTATTTCATCAAGGGAAGCAGGAACAGTCTCTGGAAGGGGTGCCAGCTCATCGCTACCACTGCGCCATCGTGGCCCGGTGTTTAATACATGCTTTAATTCCTGTCATCATGAAAATGATATCAAGTACATCTTAGTATTTTAAATTGTTCAGAAAGCTGTAATATCTTGAATGTAATGTATTCTGTGTCATGTTGCCATAAGAGAATGACCGTTTATGAAACACGTAGTGATTCACACAAATCAGGCACATTGAAGGACACACAGAATATATAGCATTTAATGTGCTACTTTAGATGTGATTTGAGAAACTAGTACAGTGGAACCTCGAGATACAGACAGCTCTGTATACGAGAAATTCAAGATACGAGGAAAGCATGAGCGAAAGATTCGGATCTAAATACGAGCATTGGCTCGCGTAACGAGCCATGAGTCAGGCTGTGGGTATGCGTGACGCGTTTCCCGATCTGCCTCGACTTGGGGATTCACCCAAGCTGATGCTGCCAGCCCGTCAGCTCACTCAGTGTTACTTGTTCTCGTTCTCTAGTGTTAGGATCTTCGCGTTTGTGCGCTTGTGATTTCATTTTTTTGCTGTAACAGTTCGCCATATAAGCATATCCAAAAATATCGCGGACATGCAGACGGAGAAAAGGAGACGATTGCCCTCAAGAGGAGAGAGAGAGAGACACGGAGAGAGAGAGAGAGACACGGAGAGAGAGACAGAGGCGCGCACGCGCGCGCGTGACCAAGAGAGATAAGGAGAGAGAGAGAGACGCGTGTGTAAGCGAGAGAGATAAGGAGAGAGACGCACACGAGAGAGAACAACCATCAGCTCAGTTATGATCACATGACACTCAGCAGACAAAGTGTATCCATACTACTCATATTGCAAGACATTGCTCATTTTATCAAGTCAGAATTAATTAAAAAATTTAGCTTGTCTTGCAAAACACTTGTAAACCAAGTTACTCGCAAACCAAGGTTCCACTTATATTGTGAATATATAATATATTATATATTATTTATCAGTGTTATTTGGTAGAAAAATTGATTTTTATGTTGATATTTTTGGGGGTGCGGAATGAATTAACTGGATTTCCATTATTTTCAATGGGGAACTTTGTTCTAGAAACGAGAAATTCGCTATACAAGCTCAGTGCTGGAACGAATTAAACTTGTATCTCGAGGTTCCACTGTATAGTAAATGATTTTAAGATGACGTTTATGATGTTCTACTTTAACACTTAGACGATGGGTTATGACTCGCATCTTCATTGTGACTTTAATATCTGACCACTTCTTTTTATTTCAGGCTTTCTGAACTTGAACTTGTCTGTCTGATATGATGTCAGTTGGTTGGAGAGTATACAATACTTATACTGTATATGCTGTTCACCTGGTCTGTTTATTGTCACAACTGGGATGCTGCCAGAGGGAAAACAGACTCAAGACAGACAGAAACTTATGATACTGTCTACCAGCTACAAGGCAGTCCGCATCAGAAACACCATCTCGAGCACCAATGCACACTAAGCCCGGGCACCCCCAAGGGCTATAGTGGACTGGTGCAAGTGCAATAATCTGTCTCTTAATGTACACTGCGTTGTAACTGATCAAGAGCACCAAATTCCTTGGTGTGTACCTTGTCAGCTAATATTACCTGGCCAATTGCCACCACCTCTACAGCTAAGAAGGTACACCACTGTCTTCAGAGGCTGAAGAAGGCAAGCTTACCTCTCTCCATTCTCACCATGTTCTACAAGGCCATCTTTGAGAGTGTTCTGACCAGCTGTATCACTGTCTGATCAGCTTGTGGTGGGCTGTCCTCGGGCGAGGGTGTATTGTGATAAAGGCCGAAACACCCAATGACTGTAAAGATCATTAAAGATATCATTTGCAAAGCCCACAGCACTGTTTAGGACCGCTGCCAACAACAACAACAACATTTATTTATATAGCACATTTTCATACAAACAGTAGCTCAAAGTGCTTTACATAATGAAGAATAGAAAAATAAAAGACACAGTAAGAAAAATAAAATAAGTCAACATTAATTAACATAGAATAAGAGTAAGGTCCAGTGGCCAGGGTGGACAGAAAAAACAAAAAAAAAACTCCAGACGGCTGGAGAAAAAAATAAAATCTGTAGGGATTCCAGACCATGAGACCGCCCAGTCCCCTCTGGGCATTCTACCTAACATAAATGAAACAGTCCTCTTTGGATTTAGGGTTCTCACGGAAGGACTTGATGATGATGGTCACGTAGACTTCTGGCTTTTAATCCATCCATCATTGTTGGAGCATCATGATGCTTTGAGTAGGTGGTGGTGGCGCAGGCACCGGAACCGGAAAAAGAAACAAAAGAGAAAGTAGGGGTCAGTACGAATTTTAGAGCCACCATGAATAGTTATTATGATGAATTGAACATAAAGAGTATCAGGATTAAGTTAAAGTGAAGTTATGCGAAGGCCATTTTAAAGTAATATGTTTTCAGCAGTATTTTAAATTGCTCTACTGTATCAGCCTGGCGAATTCCTATTGGCAGGCTATTCCAGATTTTAGGTGCATAGCAGCAGAAGGCCGCCTCACCACTTCTTTTAAGTTTTGTTCTTGGAATTCTAAGAAGACACTCATTTGAGGATTTGTGCCACCACTCACACAGTATGTTTGTCCCACTTCCATCTGGCAGAAGTTGCTGTAGCATTCAAACCAGTTTTGCCAGGTTCTACAACAGCTTCTACCCCCCTGGCTGTCTGGACTCTGTTAGTACTGTTGTGTTTTATTTTTAATTGTTATATTATTTATTTATTACTATTTCAAATTATTACTATCTATCCACTTGCCTATTATTTAATGTTTACTTATTTATCAAGTTATAGAATAGTATAGTTCTTATCTGTCTTGCACTTGTCCAGTGTATATTTATATTTTTAACCACGGTCCTGGGGAGAGCTACTTTGTGCCACTATATGCTGCAGTATGGTGTATGAACGGTATGACAATAAAGCCACTTGACTACTTGATTTGATAAAATTAAAGAGGAAATTTTTAAAAGAGGTGCTACAAACTAGACATGAACTTTCACATGCATGTCTTTTGACTACACTCTGTACTGTAACTTGCAATAACTTATTTTGCACAATGTTGTCTTTGATTTATTTTTGTGTCCAGAGCAACCATAACTTCATTATTATGTCATATATCCCGATAAAGAATATGATGTTTTCATAATGAATAGCCTTATGTATTTCATTTTGTCAATTTTTTACTTTCAGGTGTAAGTGGCAATAATTGTGAAGAAGCCATCTATGGCTTTGAAGAACTGTCATACATGGAATGGCCTCCATTAGACCCCAGAAATAACATCCTGTCAATGGAATTTGCAACAGTAGACAACAACTCACTACTCCTATATAACTATGACAATAAAGAAGACTCTGGGAGTGAGTTCCTTGCTCTAGAAATAGTGAATGGAAGACTCCAGTTATCGTATGACCTAGGAAATGGAACTGTAATGTTAAGACCAAAAAAGTTTATTGCTGATGGGAAATTTCATGGAGTTATTGCTAGCAGAAGTGGGAAGGTGAGTTACAAATTTGATATAGTTATAGATTTCTAAGCCTCTAACCGAAAATAATCTATCTTCTGTTTCATAATCATTATATTCTGCATCAGCTGATGTCTTTACTTGACCAATAAAACTGAATTAAATGTGAAAATATGGAAATAATGTTAACATCAGTTAACAGTGGTGCAGTGGTAGCGCTGCTGCCTTGCAGTAAGGAGACCTGGGTTCTTTTCCCAGGTCCTCCCTGCGTGGAGTTTGCATGTTCTCCCTGTTTCTGTGTGGGTTTCCTCTGGGTGCTCCAGTTTCCTCCTACAGTCAAAAGTCATGCAGGTTAGGTGCATTGGCGATCCTAAATCGTGCTTGGTGTGTGTGTGCCCTACGGTGGGCTGTTTGTGCCCTGTGCTGGGATTGGCTCCAGCAGACCCCCGTCACCCTGTGTTAGGATATAGCAGGTTGGATAATGACTGACTGACTTATTATTAACATCACTTATCATAGACTTTGCACCTTTCAGCAAATTAATTGGTTAGGCATCAAGGCTTATGGCTGCACCACCCTTCTTTTGGTCTTTGGTGAAAAGGACTGGATTTGTTTTGAAAATAACAGCTAAAAACCAGGATGGGGTGGTATCATGTCTGGAAATAAAAGTAGTCAAGGAAAAAGCAGGATATCAGAGTCATAAAGACAACACTCAAAAATAATAAGCCAAAGCAAGAACGAAAAACCAAAGTCAAAAATTAACATTATAAAACCAAATATCAAAACCAAGAAAATAAGTGTGATTTGTAGCATTAAACACTACATGTATTTTATGGATTTTTTTGACTTGTAGAAACAGTTTTCGTTATTTATTCTCATTTAGACTTTGATACAGGTTTGATTTTCTTCTTTTAGCAAGTCACATAAATATGCAATAACTTTACAATGCGTTATCCTTTGGTGGATACATTACATTTCGATTCTCTTTAGTGCAGTTAGCCTATTCGCCAAGCAGGCCATAGTGTTAGGATTGATTTCAAGTATCTAACAAGAAACAAAGCAAAGATGAAAACCAGAAGGCAAAACAGTTTGTCAACACTCAAAATAGTCAAAAAACACAAATGGATCAGAAACCAAAATAAACAAAGAAAGACTCACAAGGTAATTGAGTAAACTATCCAAATCTCGGGTAAATTGGTACAGTCAGGGTGGACTTTATATAGTTGATGAATCCTGGGGTGCAATACCAATGCCTAAAGTTTAAAAAAATAGTAAAACAGTACAGTGGTAGCAATAATAATCATAATAATATAGGATTGTAACACCTTCAATTGGTTTCATGCCAAAATCTGTAAATATTCCATTAGAAAAGGCAGAAATTACAATTATTAAAACTGAACTACCCAAGGACAGCACAATGATTTAATGGTTTGGTTTGGGTTGGTGGTGACCAAACACCGTGAGTTCTGTAAAATCATGAAAATGTTCACATACATACATATATATAATTGTGCTCACAGTTCTCCAGTCTCAGGGTACACATTGGCCATGCCGTGAAGCAGCAGCATGGGATTGGCTCATTCCAGTCTTTGAAGCTCTTGGTACAGCTGGAACGTCTTTGCACTTGTATCTTCCATCAAGAAGATAGAAGCACATTGCATACTGTAATAAGTCTTTCATTATTATTGTTATTTCACAGGATCTTGTTCTAACTTGAGGAGGTAGAGGACTTCTTTAAGGCTTGTTTATGTCTACCTATGCATTCAAATTAGCCATGCAGTGCTGCACAAGAGACTAAAGCAGCTCACAGGAATCCCTGACATATGTGTGTACTCATAATATTTTCATTATGGTCAGCTAATGTACCCCTCAAATGCATGTAGGTGCAAATCTGACTGTATAGTGTCGCAGATGAAGTGATCTTACAGTAAGCATGTGTGAAAATTCTGTGCATGGCTGCTACAGCTCTGTGATGTCACACTGACTTTGCATAGCATCATTGAGTACATGGGAAAATCTTAGCATGGTGAACATCCAGGAAAATATTCTGTGAACAAGGTCACAGGCCAAGACAACGTTATTACCTTAAAAAACACTTTGCCGAAATTGTGTCATCTTCATGACACTTTACAAACTGGCTTTATTGACTCATCTATTGGACATGAAATGTTCTGTTGTGCTAATCTAAATAGTTGATTTTTTTATTTACAGCACTTTATTTTGTTTTTAACTATAAGCTTGCCTTCTCCCTTATTTTGAAGAAAGTTTTATTTGTTTTTGTTGCTTTTGACTTTCGCCTATATAACTGCTATTGATCTCCCAGTCATTCTAAACCTCAGTCTGGTTGCCTTGTTGCTGACAGATCAGTCAGAAATCAGAAAGACAAAAGGGTTGTCATTTAAACTAAAGCAAAATCAAAAAGAAAGGTCAAAAAACATTGACGAATGTCAAAAATATGAAGCGAGAAAAGTAGTTTCTCATGCAAAAGTGCAGAAGCATGAGAAGATTTTCAGTTTTACCCCAAAGCTAGGCCACTGACCTGCCATGCAACACCATTTATATTCGGGTTCATTAGCAATTTGTACTGTGGCCTTCACTCCATGTGGCTGACAATAGACAAAGCAATTGTAAGCAATATGGCTGTGACCATGGAAAGAGAGTAGCAAAAAAAGTAGCACTGATACAGAGCATTGCTGCACCCACCAAATGACAAACAAACTCAGGATCCCAGATTAGGACCCAAGTGCAGCCATGCAGTGGGTGACACCTCAGCACCACACTAGCTCAGATGGAGTGGAAAAGTGTGAGGTTTTTTATGGTAGCTGGAGAGCTAATTCTCTGCAGGTTGGAGGGCCTACATGCAGGGCTGGATGCAGATTAATGTCATACCCAGGATGGAGCAATTGCAGGTTAAGGATTTTGCTAAAGGGCCCAACAGAGTAGAGTCTCTTTTGACATTTACGGGATTCGAACCGGCAACCTTCCAATTGCCAGTGCAAATTCCTTGCCTCAGAGCCACCACTCCGTCCCATAGAAAAGAATAATAAAAATAAATAAGAGCAAAAAAATAACCATAATAAGAAAAATGTGAAACATACAATCCCAACAAACCCTAACCATAAATCATGACAATGTGGAAGGAAACTGAAACAATCAGAAACAGCCCAACATACACAAAGAACATGAGGTCTAAATATTGGCCTAACTTTAGCACCTGATAGTTAATATTTTTTATAAATACAAAATTGTTTTTTTTTATTGTAACTTTATTATAATTTAGATTTTGTGCCCCAAGCTTGTGAAAGGGGGTGTGTATCAATTTAGAAAGAGTTTTTCCTGATCAATACATTGCACTGTTTTCATTTGGTTAAGTTAATGATGTAGTATACTGTAAAAGTATTTGTGCAAAATTGGCAGGTGGGATTTATAAATGTGGACAACTGCTCAAATGAAACGTCTGGATTTTGTTACTCAAGAACTGAAGGACTTGGAAGTGAAAGGTATGTGACATTTATGAAATAAGATTATTATTTAGGAAATTAAAATACAAACATATTGTACTTAAACATCCATAGAAATATTGAAATGTCTACTCCTAATTCATGAGGGATAATGAAGACCTCCTGTCGGATTTACTCAACTTACACATAAATGAAGTTTTATAATACCCAAGTGTTTATATTGATGAACAGATCAGAGACACTTTGACTCACTTTGTAAGCATCAGAAAGAAAAATCTGTTAAAATCCACGACAGGACTTGAATGGCTTACCGCAGCTTATGTTTGCAGTATGCAGAGAGAAGAATCTCCAGCAGGTGGCGACCCTGCAGTGGCAGTTGTGGAAGTGAAGGTAGTGATGCATGGAGGGCCCTGTCACTCATTTTTTTCTTTTGTTGAAATAGAGAGTAATTTTCCTTTTTGCATTTTTAAAAGCACAGCTGATATTTTTCTTCCTTCCTTTGATTACGCAGATTCAACTTTTTCATTTCTTTACCTTGGGTGGCAAATCATCCACTCCCCAATTCTATCATTCATTTTTGAGACCCAGAGCCATAGCAGTGAGCACAAGCAAGAAGCAAGTCCTGGACTGGACACCAGCGCACTGCACAAAATGCACACACACACAAACATACAGAGACACTGACTAGACAGGTTTAGAGCCTCTGTGATAGATTGGAGGGCATTCTAGAGCTGACCATATATCCTGAATTACAACAAGGCAGTCAAAATAGGTTTCAGGAGCAGGGTGAACAGATGGAGTCAACACAACACAAAAGAGTATATTGTAACAAAAAAAAGGCTCCATGACACCCTTATTCCAGTGTTATTTATATTTATAACACTTTAGTAGTATAGTATAGTATCATATAGTATTGTATAGTATGGAGCTATAGTATTCATAGCCCCAGATTGTGACGTTTCACCTTCCCACTTCAGTGCGTTCACGTGAATTTCCAGTCCAGCTATTCAGAGAAATTCAAAGTTGCTGTTAATTTTTTACTTGGGCTGTAAAAATAATCAGAAATTCAATATAAACTGCATATTTTTCATGAAAATAAAGACTAAACGTACTAACTGTATATCAAAGGTAATTCAACCACAAAAATGGCTTTCTAGTTAACTGGGTCATGTCATGTCATTTTCTAACCAGCTAGCACAGGGCGTAAGGCAGTACATCGTATAGCCAACACACACACACACACACAAATACCAGACACATGCTAGGGCCAATTTAATGTCACCAATGCACCTAATTTGCATCTCTTTGGACAGTGGGAGAAAACCCATGTACACATAGGGATAACATGCAAACTCAGTGCACCACTGCACCACCCAGGTTTTTTTTTTATATTTAATACAATAGAGTAAGGTGAAAGGTCGGTGTGACATCACAACTCGGAGAATTTGGGTACCTTTGTGCTCTTCGAACTGTCTGAATTAAAGCTTTGAATTCATAGAGCATTCATATGGAAAATCCGACACAGAAACTCGTGTTTACTGTCTGTGCAATAGCATGTGAGCACAGCTCTTCTGACCTATCTATTAGAGCACAAGTACCTTGGCTGCAATCACCAAATTAGCCTTTTCCTTTCTACCCCCAGACTTTCTTTTATCCACTAGCGTCCTCTGCCTCAAATCAGACAAGCCCTGCCTTTGCTCTCTTCCCGACTTCATGCTTACCTGACTGAGGAGGTAGAGGTGGAGGAGGTCCTAAGCACTTCTAGTCTCAGTCCAGTCTACTGGGAAGCACATCTGGATCACCTCTGTTCCCACAGAGACAAATACTACAGTTCCCAAGAGCCCCTTCAGGAACTGGCAGTGGGTGTAATGCAGATGCTGCCCACTAGTGGCCTGGGGTATTGCTGCTTTCATACAGTTCAACATAGTCCAGGACCTCTTGGCAAAGTAACGATAACCCATCCAGAATGGATATTGCCCCTCTAGTTCCCACTGCCCTCCCGACTCTCCCAACAACTTCAACAAAATGTACCTGCATATCATGTGGACATGGAAGGAAAACTGAAGTAAACTCCGAGAAATGCAGGCTGACCCAGACCAAACATGCAATAGTGAATATGTGTATATGTCTTAATTTTTTTTTGTTTAGTCATGAGCAAGCTGTATAGAATATTTAATATGACATTTTCATTAACCAAACCCACCTGCCTAAAGTAAGACGTAAACCTTAACTTTAAATGTTCCAAATATATTTCTCACTGTTAGGAGCTGACCCTGCTATACACAACAGAGGTACCCGTTGTATAAGGGGCCTACCAAAGGCAGCAAAAGGAGTCTCATGTTGTCAGACACAGATGAGTGTAGAAAAAGATAAAAGATAGATAAATTCACCTGGAAAGGAAGAAATGAAAGCAATTTTAAGGGAGACCCCCAGAAGGTTTTTTTTCCTACCTTTTCATGATTCACTTTAAAAATGGAATTAAACAAACAAAAATGCAACCCTTACGTTATCACACATTCAATGATTTGGCTTAGTTTTCAAAATACCAATTTAAACTGCTGTTGTGATATTTTCCCCCTAAATATCTTATTTCTTGTTGTTTTTCTCAGCTTGGCACAGTTTACCCTATCAACTTCAAGTCCAAGGCAAAAGCTATATATTCATTAATCCTGGGCTAAACGTTAAACAGTGTTCACACAGATGCACAAAATCTGAAGAGGTCACATTACCAGCTCAGGTTAGCATTCTTTAAAATGTAGAGTGTGATGTGTTTGACCTGTATAATGATTAATAAAAAGGTTAGTGATAAACGAGGGTCTAGAAAGACATCCATGTTCTGAGGTGACTTTATTCAAGGCAGATTTGCAGTGACCCACAGCCGATCCTAGCAACCTCACAGAGAAATATTTACATATGCTAGTCAATTTAAAAGCACTTTTTTAGATTTTGAATGGAAATTTGGGACATCTAAGGAAACCCATGCAAAGAAGAACATTAAAACCAGAGTCAGCTCTTTGTGCTACATGGCCATGGCACACTAAAGAATGAATGGTTTGATTTAGAAGTGGATTCATACAGCAGAATTATTTTCTCATTAAAGACAACCCATATTTGTTTATTTTCATTACAGATTGGGTTGTTAGGGTCAACCTTTATATGACAATAGATGGGGAGGCTGGAGGATTACATGTGTGAAAGGTCACTATGTTTGCATTCTTTTACTTGTTTGGAAATCTTGGCAGGCAAAAGTTGCTGTCCTCAGTTCTTGGGAGACATGTTCAAATGGAAATGAGGCTGTGTTTTAAATATTTTACCAAGAAAACATAACATAACATTCTCAGTTCGATGATTTCAATAAAGGTCTACTGCCTATCTCAACAGCATTAGGTGCAATGAATGACCATCTCTGGACAAGATGCTGGTCCATCACAGGGTCCACCCAAGAATACATCCACCCTCAAACTTATGCCAGTCCAATTTAATATAAGCAGCATAGTTAGTGGGAGATAAGTGGGAGAAAAAAAAAGAATTCCCTGAGAAAAACACATGTAGACCTAGGGAGAAGATGCCATACTCCTCACAAACAAAAAAACAACTGTAGGTCTCAAACCCAGGATCTGTTAGTCGGACTATTTTAACTACTGCACATCAGTATTGTCAGAGGCTAATTAATATTATTTCTTATTGTTATAAATAGCATACAGTAGTTTTAAATGTCATGTTTGGCAAATGTGATAGCAAAATTAATAAATTAATTCATTTTTTCTTTTTCTGGACACACTTTCCTTATCACAAAGTCATTATCACAGAGTGATAATAATGAGTTATCTGGTAAGGTGTGGTGTTTACATGTTTTCCTCATATCTGAGTGGGTTATACACTGCCAAATCTGGTTTTCTTCACACAATCCCAAATATATGCTGGTTAAGCTAGTTGACAGTTTGGCCTCGAGTGGGTGTGAATGTAAATGGGCCTGCAGTGGACTCATACCCTGTCCAGGCCTGTTTCCTGTTTTGTGCCCAGTGCTGTTTGGACAATCCCTAATCAACCCATGGCTACTCAGAAATGGAGCAAGTGGCAATCAGAATGCTATTTATCTCAAAGATGATACCACAAACAGGCAGATCACTTGCAATTTTTTTATGCTAGTACAGTGACTTGTTTTGGTGTGAATAGGTGTGTTGATGCATAATGATGAGTAAAACAGCCAAGTTTTGTTTCAAATAAATGCAGTGTTGCATATATATTTCACAATCACAAAATGCGAAACTCACTTAAGAGTTTTTTTTGAGGTTTTTCATGTATTTTTTGATATGGAAAAGAGAGATATTTCTCGCTAAAGCCTTGTTGACACTTGTGTATTCACATGTATTTTTTCGGCAACTGTGTAACTCGGGTAATCTGAAGTACACCGGTCAAATCAACGATATTTTATGGTGCTCATTCATGTCACTGCATAATTTCAGTACAAAGACACACTAACATGCACCACTGAGCACATATAGGAAAGCCTTCCTCTGCCTATCATTACTTAGAACCCACCCTTTGCTATTTCTTGATTCCTTCAGAACAGGGCGAGCACATCCACACAGCAAGTTCTGTGAGGCTGTAAGTATCCGGGTATCGTTTCTGTCCCTGACAAATCTATAGGATAATGATTGCCAAGACTGTCACCATAATAAAATTAGTTCATCAAGAACATGGGGGAAAAAGTTGGAAAATTGTTAAGAGTAAATTTCACACAAACATTTGGAAGCTTCTCTTTACACTGAGAGCCATAGACACTATACATTATTAAGTAAGTGTGGTAGACTATAGAACTTTATGGACCTTTTAATCTAGACATGATATTTTGGAGGAATTAAGTGGATATAGGATAGGATTTAGTGGATAGCCCATTCTTGTGTAAATCTTTCTAATGTTCTAATAATTGGCAAAGCAGGCTTTGTACCACCAGAATAACCGCGACACGCATCTAATGGTTCTAAAAACTAAATGTCAACGCATGAAAAGAAATGAGCCCAGGGATTTTTTTAGTATATTTTTTTCAACAGATAACTTCATTTAAAAAATAAATGACAAGATGATGTGTACAGAATTAATGTAGAAAAACACTTTCAGACAGGAACTAACACCTTTATTACTGTTGGAATCACCTGAATTGTACTGGTCACAAACCATATCTATTTAACAACTTTAGCTGCGAAGCAAAGCTCTGATGAGTATTGTTAACGTTTCCTGTTGGAAGAAACCTATAAAGGCAGAGAAAAACAATACTAACAGACTAAAGGAGAAACTCCATGCACAGCGCATTGTTGTCAGATTTGAATCTGTGGCCAGGATATCGATGAGACTGCAGCCTTACCCACTGTGCCACTGGGTAATACGTTGTTGTATAGTACAGTAAAATACAGTATGTGACTACTAATTAAAACATTTATTTAATATTAAGTATATTTAATGTAAGCTTTAATTAACAGATTATTTGAATATGACTTGTTAGTAAATATTGTTCCAGCACCAGAGGGAAACACCAGAAACAATTTGGTAATTTATTTTGAATATGACATACAGTGGATTCAGAAAGTATTCAGACCCCTTCAATATCTGCACACTTTATTGTGTTGTAGATTTAAATGGATAAATTGGGAGTTTTGGCCCATCAGTCTACATTCAATAATCTGTAATGACAAATTGAAGATACGTTTTCAGAAAAGATTGCAAATGTATTAAAAATAAGAAACTGAAACCAGTTATTAACAGCACATACATGCATTACTTTTTTGCTTTGTTTTAACAAATAATTTCTTATAGATACATTTCATTTTCTGTCTTAGACGAGCAACACACAACATATAATTTGGACCCACTTCATTTGTGAACATTGTCACACACACGTGCTTGGGGAGCAGCTAACAAGCTCAATGACATGGGATAGCACAAAGAAAGTGGGTTTTGTACAAGGCACTAGCATCTCTCTCTCTCTCTCTCTCGTTCAACAGAAAAGGGGAAGAATAAAACATACCATGAGAAGATTGGCAGACGATTCCATTCACCCATTAAACTCATCACTTCTGAACTTACCTGACGACTGTATTTCCGGCCTCACCATTCCACGTCATGTCCGCTCGACCTTCTTCCCAGCATTCCCTCTGTATTCAATTTCCTGCCAGTCTCATTATATAATCGTCTCTCATGCATTGCAATTTGACCGCTGTATGATTCATTATTTTGGTGAATGCATAAGTCAGGAAAGGCTATTCTGGACCTAACAGTACACGGGGCTCACACCCCAACCCTTTATGAGTGTGTTGTCTCAAGTTCTTTTCACAACATCAAAAGAGCTCATTAAACCAAACTTAATCTTGGTCATGTCCATAGAGCTTTAAGCCAGTCTTACTTAGGAAAAAGTCCACCACTTGGGTACAAGATTTAAATTTGGCTACACTTCCATTCATCCATCCATCCATTCAACTTCCCATTTTCTTAATCCTTTTATCCAGGGCAAAGTGTGGGGCAGCTAGAGCCTATCCCAGCAATCATCATGTACAAGACAGAAACCACACCTGGATAGAGCATCAGTCCTTTGCAGGGTGACCACACACACACAGATACGCACACAAACACACACACACATACTCATACACACACAGGCCAATTTTTAAAATATCAATTTTGTAATCTGTGTAAAACATTCATTCATACAATCCACAGTAGTACATGCATAGCCAATCAATAAATGTGTTCACTGAAAACAAGACCAAAGGAAGATTGTAATGTAATCTGTTTACCAATATATCTAACAACCCCCCCAAAAAGTTGTCATAGAATAAACATAACATTAAGATGTCTGAATTAGCCTAAGCCACCCTAATTCAGGGTGTTAATAAGAAATGTTAAGATGTTCTTCAGATGGTAGCAGGATATACTAAACAAGAATAGTAGCAACAGATATTTGAAATATAAAAATGTGTGCTTCAACTGACATGTCTAAAGTCTAAATATTCTTGATTATGATAGAAATTTGTCGTTTTTCATCCCAGGCAGAGGTCCATAGATCCCTAGTTAAGGATCAAAAATCAAAATCACATCATATTCGTACTCAGTGACCTTGAAATAGTCTAAAATGATACCCCACATGCTTATGTTTGAAATTTGTCATTTGTAACCTTCTGGAAGTGACTGTTAGAGGGCTAGGACCATCAATAAACAATCAAATATCAAAAGTATTACATTTATGATTAGCAACCTTAAAATAGCATAAAACAACACTTCACATGCATGTGTTACTCATCCTCAGTTTTTCAAAGTTTTGTGAAAAGGACTAACTTTGACCCCTCATTTTCTATTAGGGAGTGAACCCCTGGGATCGTTTGATGTGACATGAACAACTTCAAGTCTTTCTGATCATTTTTTCTGCAGACACCTGTTGGTTAATTCTTTATCAGAAGGATGTAATTTCCTGCAAATTATATGATCCAAAATGGCTTTCAAATAATGATTTTTCAAGTCTAGAGACCCAAAAATAATTGTAAACCTCAAAAACTTTGACGTTGTTCATACTGTAAATAGACATCAACAGTATATACAGTAATATGTTGGGTTTTTATGATTAAGTTGGGGGTGCCACTGATCTCACAGCATTCAAAAGTGACTCTTATGAACACAATTCTCAAACCTGCTTAAACCAGGTCAGGGTTTACAGGGACATTTCCTAACAGCATTGGGTGCAAAGCAAGAAACAGCCCTTGATAGAACAAAGGTACACACCGAAACAAGACCAATTTTGAATGACCAGTTAATCTAACACACACACACACATCTGAGGGGATATGGGAGGAAGAGAGGTGGTTGGGAGCATGTCCTGATAGCGCATCTGCGTGCACCCTCCACACAACGAACTACCTGGATTGGGACCTGAGTGCAACAGGTTACACCTCAGCACCACTCTGGAGCAGTGTAAGGCTTTTTACGGTGGCTGGAGTGCCAATCCTGCCACCAACCCCCAAATTGTCCCTCTAAATTGGAGCTGGATGGATGCAGAAAACATCATACCCAGGAAGAAGCAATTGCAGGTTAAGGGCCTTATTGACTTAGTATTACATATGAATCTTAGGTTACAAACTTAAACACAGTACATACTAAACTGTTACATTTTTCCATAACTTACTCAAAATAGCAAAATAAAATACCCCAAGTCTTAAATTTATAGCCCATTGCAATACAAGCATGAGCAACTGTGCCGTCAACCCACTGCACAATCCCATGGGGGGAAAGGAAAGATGGCAATGAAAAGAAAGATTAAAGAACAGCTAAAGGCAACAAAGGAAAAAAAAAACATTCAGAAGGTGATTTGTGGTTGGTTGTGGATTGTTTCCATGTCATGAGTTTCTGGTTATCTTATTTCATCTCACGTCATCTTTCAAAACCGCTTTTTCTGGTTATAGAAGTTTTAATTGCCAAAGCAGAGGAGTCCCACTATTGTACTGGCACACTAAATGCCTCTTAACGTGAGAAGCAGATAACTTTAAATATATAAGTTTATAAAATAAGGACAGCTAATTTCTTATAATGATTAATTTGGGTCACTTATGATAGATAGATAGATAGATAGATAGATAGATAGATAGATAGATAGATAGATAGATAGATAGATAGATAGATAGATAGATAGATAGATAGATAGGAGCAAAACAAGTTTAGTCAAAACTAAATGCATATTTTTTAATACTAAGATAAAAGCTCTTTCCAGTTCTTTCAAATATTTTAGTACAATAGTTATCCAATCTTACTTTTGGTCAATTATTACATGCAGTTAAAAGCAAACCTGATCGCATTTTAAAAACACTGGCTTGCCTAATGTGCAACTCACTTTGTTAAAAAATAAGTGGCACCAATAGTTCTTTATATGTGAAGCATTAGGTAGGAAAGTGGTGAGGTAAACATATAAAGTCCTCTAATTTGTAACCTTTGTACATATTTATATGCTAAGTCGTTCTTTATTTCTAGTGATCCTTTTTTCATACAACCTTTGGTGTATTTTTGACAAAAAAAATATGACCCACTTTATTTTCACATTAGGAAAAAAGATTGCTGAGTTTATTTAAAGCTAATGTGTTTGAAGCACAGACGACTATTGACAAGCAAAAAAAAAATGGTGAGTGCATTAGCTTATTGACGTCCAGTGTTCATTTGTCTCCCTTAGGACTCTGGATGTGGGTTCCAATAACATGGTGTTTGGCGGAATTAAGTCTATTGATTCAATTCTCAGCCGACCAGGACAAGTGAGAAGCAATGACTTTATTGGATGCGTAAAAAATATTAGACTGAATGGGATTCCTCTGGAGCCTTCACAAGCACTGACATATCGCAATATCCATGACAGGTACAAGACATTGTTACAAATGAATGCCATTATTCTATGTATACACTCCAATTGAATTTAACTAGAAAATCCAAACCTCTCTGTTTGCTCTGAGGTTTTCTGTTGATTAGTTAAGTCAATTACCCTTCGGATTTCTAAAGAAGAATATTAGCTCTATTAAATGTGTTACTGTCTCATTAGTAAAAAATAGAACAAGTAATGTGCTGCTTGGTGTTTACCACTACTGAGCCCTAACACTCTCTGAACTGGTTGCAGAGCAATGTTGTCTCAGTTCTTGTCTGCTAGATATATAATGTGTGAAATGTGGATTTTTATCTACTGTAAGTTAGAGTGTGGCCAGATACAGTATGCAGACATTTAATATCAGAGCAGCACAGCAATTTGTTAACATCATGGCGTCACACCTCTAAACTCAAAACCATGTTCTGTCCTCACTGACCGGCAGACAGAACATTCTGACCATGCCTTTTAATGAAAATATAAGCAAATTTAGAAAGCAATTGAAATATGTTATTAAATGTAATTGACTAAACATTACTTTCAGCTTAATGCTTTGTACAATAAGAATCTATTTCTGGGGTTGAAAGGAAATGATTAATAATTCTGATGAAAGTTGTGATGAAAGTTCACATTCAGTTAAAGGAAAATGAGCATGATAATTGAGAAATTAACTCTTTTTGTTATCATAAAGAAGAGCCATTTGACGCTGTGAACTTCATCCTTACTACACTGAGAATAGCGGTGCTATGAAACCTGTGGCTTAATGTTTCCTGTAAATTAGAACTTCTGTGTATCTTAATGAGGTCTCATCCAAAGCATTAACAATCAAAATGCAACATGTCCATGCCAAACAAATTAAATATTCCTTTTACGTCTGATGATAGTATTTGTGCAGCATATTTAACCAACACTGTGTTTTTACAGGTGTTCTCGCATTGGTTGGGACTGTAAGAGTGGAGTCTGTCTGAATGGTGCTACCTGCGTGGACTTGTGGTCTTTCCATCTTTGTCAATGTCCTAAAGGCTTTACTGGAGTGGACTGTGGCACCAGTAAGTTCTTTTTACAGTGCATTTTATATTGGCTTGGGTGAGGGAATCCTTCAATAGACCATATATATATGTTGTGGCGGACATCTGGGGATCCTGCCCAGCCTGGACACCTGGAAGGGCCAGGAGAGGGATAACACCTCCCCTGGACCACAAGAGGGCAGCTTCCCTGGGGCCTCATGTATAACGCCGTGCGTAGAACTCGCACTATAACATGGCGTAAGCACAAAAGCCGAAATGTGCTTACGCACAGAAAAATCCAGATGCAGGAATCTGTGCGTACTCCAACTTCCACGTTCTTCCGCTACATAAATCCCGATCAGCGTGAAAACTAACGCTCGTGCACGCGCTTTATGTAACGCCCCAACTCCTCCCAGAATTACGCCTCTTTGAATATGCAAATCAATATAAATCGCCCTTAAGCTCAGCCTTCTGTGAAAAGACAATGGGAAAAGCACGGGGGAAAATATAAGAATTTCAGCGAATACCAAGTGGAGGCAAAGGAAAAACATACTATTTGTTCAAATAAACCGTGGTATAATCAACAAAAGGAAGCTGATCAAGTGACATAGCGTGTTGGAGAAACTTGAAAGCTCACATTCACAAAATCGCACAGTGCCGGAAATAAAAAAGAAGTCACATATCAAAGTCGCCGTGAAAAGCCGAGTTGTAAGCCCACTGTCTGATGTCACTGTCATATGAAAGCTTATTAGGGTACAGAGAAAAAAGGCACACGATGGGGAAAAAGCACGAAATGTCAACTTCAATCTCGACATTTCCACTTTAATCACGTAGTTTATTTTGTCATTAAAGTAGAACATCATAAACTTCATCTTAAAATCGTTAAATTAACCAGTTTCTCAAATCACATCGTAATTAAAGTAGCACGTTAAATGCTTTGTTTTGTATTTGATCTTCTATGTGCTCTATGTGTGTGAATCACTACTTGCTTCTTAAACCGGCTCTCTTCCTCCAACTGGACACAGAGCCCATTACATTCGTGATATTACAGCTCTCTGAATAACTAAAATACTGAGATGTATATGTGATGCCATTTTCATGATGATAGGAGTTAAAGCACGTTATTAAACATGTGTTTCACTTCGATTAAATAATTTATTGCAGCAGTACTCAGGGTGCTCATGACACAAGCATATAACGTTTGCCGAAATATGTCGCTGCGTTTTTAGCTATGTTGTTATTTTCTCTTTCTGTTTTATATTCAATATATATTGGCGTAGCCGTCACTGCAGTCAGTGCTTTTCTTTCCCTAAGTAACCGATCGCCACACAATCAGCTCTGTCATAGAAGTTGAGCCACCTGTAAGCTTAGCCGATTCTTCAAAGCGTTTAAAGAACATTGAAATATCTTCGTAGTACATGTTTAATTATTCTATCCTTAACGACACTCCCAGTGAAGAATATAGATTATTTAAACAAAGTTAAAGTTTTATCTGTATAATTTAACAAACATATTTTGCTGCATTTCACCTTAAAAATGATATCGTCATCATATGTAAATACATTATAATTATAACTATAGTGCAAGTTTACAGTGGGGTGATTGTACTTATTAGTACAAACAGTTCTACAAGGAGCAATTGATTGAGTACATTTAAAGTTCTTGGGATTAAACTGTTTCTGAACCGCGAGGTCTGTACAGGAAAGGCTTTAAAACATTTTGCAGTGGCTGAGACAGCGTGTCCTTGAAGCTGTATACCGATAATTCTTTTTCCGATCAGTTGCTGCTGTGATTCACACTCAGATACAGTGATATAAATACTCCGAGTCGTGCAGTGAGAGTAATATGGAAAAAGATGATCCGCTGTGGCAACTCCTAACGGGAGCAGCTGAAAGAAGAAGAAGAAAAATAAGAAGAGGAAGGTGCAGTGAGAGTAACAACGCTAAAGCAGTTATGGTATTTGGAATACTATGGCTGTTCCCTGGACCATTATATTGTTAAGAGTTAATTACAATCAGATGCGTTACACTAATAAACAATATGCTGTTAGTTTCTGTGTATTTATAAAGCCGCGTCATGAAAATAATGAGTAACCACACAGGAACAGTAGCACTGCTTTGACGCTGGGTGCCGCCAGTCTGCAAAACCGAGCGGAGAACTTGCATACGACAAGGCATGAGGTACCGTGGAAAAGTGCGTGGCTTTTACGCCAAGTGTAGGTTTTATACATCGCGATTTGAACATGGAAAAGTTCTTACGCAACATTTCTGTGCGTACGCACCGTTTATACATGAGGCCCCTGGTCTGCATTGGGGCCACAGGATCAGAGCTTAAAAGCTCAACCCTGTTGTGGCCAGTGATCATCGCCAGGAAGTGCTGCCAGAAGAAATTGCTTCCGGGTGCTCATGCGGCACAGGAAGATCATAGCAAAGCACCTGGAGCACATCCAGGGCGTTATAAAAGGTGCCGCCTCACTCCATTAGTCAAGCCGGAGTCGGGTGGAAGAGGACGGAACTTGCGAGTGGAGTAGTAGAGACGGCAGAATACTTGTGAGAAGAGAGGAGAAGAAGGGACTGTGAGCGATATAGCTGATTGTATATTATAGTGAATATTAATAAACGTGTGTGTTTTTTGGACAATTGGTGTCTGTCTGTCTGTGTACAGGGGTTGAAACTCCGTAAAGTGTGTATATATTTATATATAATATTTTGCTGGCATGCCCTGCTTCTGACCTAAGGTACAAGCACAATTCTTTGCCGTGGTTATGATTGTTGTACATTTTATTTTCAACATATTTTAAGAAGATAATAATGACATTGGGTGCAAGCCAAATAAACTCTCAATTTGAGAGCTCATCATGCAATACTAAAAATCCATTTAATCCAGTTATAGGATTGCATATAGTTTTAGCAGTTTTAAGATTAAAAAACTCCTTCTGAACAAAGTGTAACTTACTATTTTCTATTGAAGAATCATCATATACTGTAAATCACTATGACTACGTTGCGACTGGCGTTTGTTACTCTTTTTTTTTTGGTCATCTTCACATTTTTTCTTAGTTGACAGTTTTTTTTGTTTAGTCCTGAATTTAATTTTGTAATTAGTTTCTCTAGTTTGACTCATCCAAGCTAGCATTTTCATATAATTTACAACGCTATCTCTCTCCAAACTAAAACAATCCACAACAAATATAACGTAGATGTTTGCCTACACTGGGGATGCATGCATTGGTTGAAAAATCCTGGAAGGATTGGTAATGCCACTGGCCATGGCCTCACAAAACTACAGATCAGATCACATCCTATTTAGGTGAAAACTAAGTAAAAAGGAAAGAAATGCACATTTCAGGGGAGTTGTGTCAATATTGTACAAATTTGGAGAATTTACTAAAAAGATACTCAAAGAAATTGGAAAAGAGGACATAGAAACCCTAGCTGGGGTTTGTGTGACTGGACAGCCTCAAAATGTTTCATTGAAAAACCCTTTCCTTGTGTCTATTATAAGAAATGACTTCAGAGTCAGCACAGAACTTTGTCAGCGCAGGCCGTTTACAGCAAACTGGCTACCAAAAAAATTCCCATTTATCAAAATCTATCTGTCCCCCCTTCTGGCTCTGCACATGTAGTAGTGAAATAGGACAAACTTTAAAATTCAATGTAAAAAAAAGAGTAATTCTGGCCATGCAGAAGGTAGGTATGCTCCACCATCAAACATTGGCACTGTATCTGATCGTGTTCAGCTCTGACAGGAGAGCGTCCCCCTCATGGGGAAAAAAGCACACATGGCCATGATATCCCTGGCAATCAGTAGCTACCCTCTAAAACACACGTAGTTCTGATCTCTTTCTCAATAATTTCATACATTACTCCTTAACAAGATGATAATGTAGATAATAATGTCTGTTGAAGAAACAGGTATGGCTAGCTAAGTGGAGGCAAGTTACGCTCCAACACATGGCGAGAGGTAGGCTGGCACGTGAGTGAGGAATGCCCCTCCACTTCCCCTCAGCCCACAGCCATTCTTTCAGATTCATGAAAACAAATCGGTACCGCAAGCGAACTATGATACTTCGCGAGATGAGAGAAGTCGCAAAATCAACCGGAATGTTCAAGCAAATTATAGAAAAAAACACAATCTAAATCTGTTAAGCAGACAGACAGACAGACAGACAGACAGACAGACAGACGTTGTATTATATATATATATATATATATATATATATAGTGGAAAGCTTACCCCCAGACACAGACAGACCGACACCAGGATGTCCAAAGCACACTCCTTTATTAGGTTCTTGAGCACCACAATGTCTACCAGCACCAAGTCTCTTTTCCATTGTCTTTATCGTCTTCTTATTCTTTCTTTCTTTCTCTCTCTCTCTCTCTTTTGACCTCCTCTCTCCTCCTCACAAGCTTCGTCTCCTTCCTCCCAACTCTGGCTCGTCTACTGGAAGGAGGCGGCCCCTTTTATTATGACCCGGATGAGCCCCAGGTGCTCCCCCTGACGTCACTTCCTGGTGTGGCGGAAGTGTCAGGAAAGCACCTGGAAGCACTCCGGGTCTTCTTGGAATTACTTCCGACACCACTTCCTGGTGTGGCGGAAGTGCTGCCATCCAGGATTCCCTAACTGTCCGGGCGCTCCCAGGCAGTGGCCACGTCCTCTCACGAGCGTCCCAGCTCCGTCCTTGTGGCCCCCAAATAGACCCGGGCGGCTGCCCTCTCGTGGCCAAGGAGAAGTGTTGTCCAACTCGGGGACTGTTCAGGCGTCCCTGCTGGGCAGTGTCCCCACTCATCTGTGACAATATATATATATATATATATACACTAACCTAAAGGATTATTAGGAACACCATACTAATACGGTGTTTGACCCCCTTTCGCCTTCAGAACTGCCTTAATTCTACGTGGCATTGATTCAACAAGGTGCTGAAAGCCTTCTTTAGAAATATTGGCCCATATTGATAGGATAGCATCTTGCAATTGATGGAGATGTGGGATGCACATCCAGGGCACAAAGTTCCCGTTCCACCACATCCCAAAGATGCTCTATTGGGTTGAGATCTGGTAACTGTGGGGGCCATTTTAGTACAGTGAACTCATTGTCATGTTCAAGAAACCAATTTGAAATGATTCGAGCTTTGTGACATGGTGCATTATCCTGCTGGAAGTAGCCATCAGAGGATGTGTACATGGTGGTCATGAAGGGATGGACATGGTCAGAAACAATGCTCAGGTAGCCCGTGGCATTTAAACGATGCCCAGTTCGCACTAAGGGGCCTAAAGTGTGCCAAGAAAACATCCCCCACACCATTACACCACCACCACCAGCCTGTACAGTGGTAACAAGGCATGATGGATCCATGTTCTCATTCTGTTTACGCCAAATTCTGACTCTACCATTTGAATGTCTCAACAGAAATCGAGACTCATCAGACCAGGCATTTTTTTTCCAGTCTTCAACTGTCCAATTTTGGTGACCTCGTGCAAATTGTGCCTCTTTTTCCTCTTTGTAGTGGAGATGAGTGGTACCCGGTGGGGTCTTCTGCTGTTGTAACCCATCCACCTCAAGGTTGTGCGTGTTGTGGCTTCACAAATGCTTTGCTGCATACCTCGGTTGTAACGAGTGGTTATTTCAGTCAAAGTTGCTCTTCTATCAGCTTGAATCAGTCGGCCCATTCTCCTCTGACCTCTAGCATTAACAAGGCATTTTCGCCCACAGGACTGCCGCATACTGGATGTTTTTCCCTTTTCACACCATTCTTTGTAAACCCTAGAAATGGTTGTGCGTGAAAATCCCAGTAACTGAGCAGATTGTGAAATACTCAGACCGGCCCGTCTGGCACCAACAACCATGCCACGCTCAAAATTGCTTAAATCACCTTTGTTTCCCATTCTGACATTCAGTTTGGAGTTCAGGAGATTGTCTTGACCAGGACCACACCCCTAAATGCATTGAAGCAACTGCCATGTGATTGGTTGATTAGATAATTGCATTAATGAGAAATTGAACAGGTGTTCCTAATAATCCTTTAGGTGAGTATATATATATATATATATATATATATATATATATATATATATATATATATATATATATGTACTGCTCAAAAGAATTAAAGGAACACTTTTAATCAGAGTATAGCATAAAGTCAATGAAACTATGGGATATTAATCTGGTCAGTTAAGTAGCAGAGGGGTTGTTAATCAGTTTCAGCTGCTGTGGTGTTAATGAAATTAACAACAGATGCACTAGAGGGGCAACAATGAGATGACCCCCAAAACAGGAATGGTTTAACAGGTGGAGGCCACTGACATTTTTCCCTCCTCATCTTTTCTGACTGTTTCTTCACTAGTTTTGCATTTGGCTACAGTCAGTGTCACTACTGGTAGCACGAGGCGATACCTGGACCCTACAGAGGTTGCACAGGTAGTCCAACTTCTCCAGGATGGCACATCAATACGTGTCATTGCCAGAAGGTTTGCTGTGTCTCCCTGCACAGTCTCAAGGGCATGGAGGAGATTCTAGGAGACAAGCAGTTACTCTAGGAGAGCTGGAGAGGGCCATAGAAGGTCCATAACCCATCAGCAGGACCAGTATCTGCTCCTTTGGGCAAGGAGGAACAGGATGAGCACTGCCAGAGCCCTACAAAATGACCTCCAGCAGGCCACTGGTGTGAATGTCTCTGACCAAACAATCAGAAACAGACTTCATGAGGGTTGCCTGAGGGCCCAAATGTCTACTGCGCCTGTGCTCACTGCACAGCACCGGGAGCTCAATTGGCATTTGCCATAGAATACCAGAATTGGCAGGTCCACCACTGGCGTCCTGTGCTTTTCACAGATGAGAGCAGGTTCACCCTGAGTATATGTGAAAGACATGAAAGGGTCAGGAGAAGCCATGGAGAATATTATGCTGCCTGTAACATCGTTTAGCATGACTGGTTTGGTGGTGGGTCAGTGATGATCTTGGAGGCATATCCATGGAGCGACTCACAGACCTCTACAGGCTAGACAACGGCATCTTGACTGCCATTAGGTATCAGGATGAAATCCTTGGACCCATTGTCAGACCCTACGCTGGTGCAGTAGGTCCTGGTTTCCTCCTAATGCACGACAATGCCCGGCCTCATGTGGCAAGAGTATGCAGGCAGTACCTGGAGGATGAAGGAATTGAAACAATTGAATGGCCTTCACGATCCCCTGACTTAAACCCAATAGAACATCTGTGGGACATTATGTTTCAGTCCATTAGGCGCCACCAGGTTGCTCCTCAGACTGTACAACAGCTCAGGGATGCCCTCATACAGATCTGGGAGGAAATGCCACAAGACACCATCCGTCATCTCATTAGGAGCATGCCCCTACGTTGTCAAGCATGCATACAAGCTCGTGGGGGCCACACAAGATACTGAAAAGCATTTTGAGTAGCAGAAATTAAGTTTTTGAAAAAATGGACTAGCCTGCCACATCTTCATTTCACTCTGATTTTAGGGTGTCTACACAATTGAGCCCTCTGTAGGCAGAAAACTTTTATTTCCATTAAAAGACTTGGCATCCTTTTGTTCCTAAGACATTGCCCTGTCGTTATTTGTATAGATATCCAACTTCATATTGAGATCTGATGTATCTAATGTGTTTCTTTAAAGTGTTCCTTTAATTGTTGTGAGCAGTGTATATATGAATAATTCATTTGTTATATGATGGACCCATTGGAAAGGGTTTTATTGAGTGTATCACCCCCTCATTAGTTCTTTAATATTCCTTCTGTTTAGAGGTTCCAACCCACAAATTATTTTGGGATTTCCAAAGTTAAAAAAACACAACCCTCATATAATTTGATTCTTGGGAATCAGTCTGAGCCTTGCTTGAAAGAAGAAGCCGTCCATCATAAAGAGAACTTCAGATGCTATACTCATTTACAAGAAAAAGATGACACTTTTCAGAATGAGGAAGACAATGCCATACCACACACTCCAACAAAGGGCCAAGTGGCAAAGACAAAGAGTGCACTGCGTCACAAGCAAAGTTCACCACTAGAACCCTGACCCATGGCATGCCAGTCCATGCAGCATTAGACATTAACCTCAGTGGCTTAAAATAGGTTATTAGTGCAAAAATAAAGTATAAATCTATGTGGGAAATACTGTAAATAGCTAGTTACAGATCTCCTTTCTCATGTGTGATTATTACTGTGTAACAAGTTCATGACTGTGTTAAACAGATTTGTATCTTTTACAAAGCCTAGAGCCACAAAATAATAGTTTAGGCTTCTCTCACCTACAGCTGTGTGTATTAGAACTGTGTGAGCTGACTGTGACACCACAATTAAACACCAAAAGTGAAACATTAAATGATAAAGCATGTAAAATCAAAAAGATCCAGAAAAACTGAAACTGAAAAAAGAACAGACAACCTTTTTGGTGTTACATGTCTTTCTGTTTTTTACCTTGAGACTCCGCTCATTTATGTCAGAATATAAAGACATCATATTTTTATAACCCTCATTTTTATCCATCCATCCATCCATTTTCTAACCCGCTGAATCCGAACACAGGGTCACGGGGGTCTGCTGGAGCCAATCCCAGCCAACACAGGGCACAAGGCAGGAACCAATCAGGAGCCAACCCACCGCAGGACACACACAAACACAATTTAGAATCGCCAATCCACCTAACCTGCATGTCTTTGGATTGTGGGAGGAAACCCACGCAGACACGGGGAGAACATGCAAACTCCACGCAGGGAGGACGCGGGAAGCGAACCTGAGTCTCCTAACTGCGAGGCAGCAGTGCTACCACTGCGCCACCATGCCGCCCCCTCATTTTTATTATTAAATTATATTACAGTATTCTGTTTTTTAAAATGAGCATGGTTCAGTTACATTGATATACTATAAGTCTAATTGTCTGCAGAGAAAGGGAAGGAAAATAAAATGGGAGTCTTTCTGAAATGTTTCATTATTTGTTGGCTGTGTAAATAACAAAGCTGATTAATAATTAACTGATTAACATCAATTGTTCAATTTGTCTTGATTCCTCACATTTTAACATATGTCTTTTTAACTCTGGTGCCTTCAAAGAATACACACCAGTAGTTTAATATATCCCAGTGTCTGTTGTCTGATTCCTCTGTGTTTTTCTGTTTCTTTCTATCCATACCTCCTAATATGTCATGTACTGTCATCTGACATCCCGGAGATTGTTTTCTTATTGATGATTTCTTGCCAGACAGGCAAACCTGCTCCTAGTTTGTGGTTTGTCTATTGCTTTGAGTTTCTATATTGCTCCTTAGCATATACTCTTCTCGGGTATGAAGAGGATTGTGCTCCCTCTGTAATTAGAGGACATTCTTTTGTCAAATGTGTTAGTTGTGTACGCATATAATACACCTGTCTGCCTGTCCTCCTGTCTGTCTATCTGTTTGCATGAATCAACACAGCCTAATGTGGACTGATTTTGTTGAGATGTTGCACACTTATTCTTCAAGACAATTTACTTTTCACTGAGATATCTTGGACAGATTGCACTGCATACAGCTTTAAATTTCAAAATCTGCCATTGAAATGTAGTGGTGAATTTGTGAACTCATCTATCTAAAACAGAAACATTTTATGCAACTTTATCTACAAATTACTTAACTGTTTCAATTTTATGTTCACAGCTGTTACACACATGGAAACCTTGGTATCAGCAAATTCTTTCTACCTTATAAAATCACCCCCATAGCTTAACTACAAGCAGAATGGAACCAGTGCCTCACCAGTTCACACCTTGTGATGCTTTAAATTGTAGCAAGAAAGTTAAATGATCTTCCTAATCTTAAAAGTATAAAATGCAAGCTAGACAAACAAAATGTTATGTAGTGTAACCACCAGGGGGTGCCAGTAAGACCCAAACCACAGACAAAGCAATACCCAACACAATTCCCTGTTCAGATAAATAATTTTATTTGACAGAATGCCTCTCACATACATTTATCAGCCAAACACACCATTCACAATTCCTCCTTTGTCCTCCAATGGAGTGTTGCCCACTGCCTCCCGACTCTGGCTTACTTTAAGTGAAGCAGTGGGCTTTCTTTTAAACTAGACCTGCTGTCCAGGTTGTCCAGAGCATCTGGACACTGGGGCAGTCCTCTCCCTGGCAGCACTCTCTAGTGGTCCCCAAAGACCCCAACAGGACTGCATGTCCTGATTAGGTTTAGTATGGGGGAATGAATTGCTCCCAGTGAACCCATTTCCTGATCCTTCCATTATGGTCGCCTGGCTGGCTATGAATCCTTCCTTTATCTCAGCCAGGATGACTGTCCTTCCTTCCTGACACCTACACTAGACATGAATAAAGTGCAGTGTGGCATGTGAGCTATTGTTTACAGAGCAAATAAACATTTAGTTAAAATAAATACCCGAAGAATATCAATATATCCCAGTTTTAACAGTCTCTCTGCCTAAAACAAACATCCTCACCTCATACAAAACTTTAAGGGGGACTCCCTCATACCACCCCATCCTCCTCCCCCTCAATGTGAAATATGTATAATAGCACAGTCCTCAATTCCAATCGGGAAAATCTTGATAAATAACTTGTATTAAATTTGAACAACAACATCATGATGACGACCAAGAAGCATGCAAAAACAGAGAGTAATGTCGTTTATTTTTTCCACATAAACCACTGTGTGGAATCCTATTTGTTAATTTGTTAATAAGTTATAGCAGGCATTAAACAAATGAGGATGAATACATGCTACGCAAGTGTCCCAGTTTGTGACGTGCTATTATTTACTATCATGGCACCACATTCACATGTTATCTGTAAATTGTTGTTCACTGCAAGAAAACTTGCCTTTCACTTCTGTTATTCCACAACATATATCATAAATAAATAGCTTTGAGCGTCCCACTGAAAATTACTATAGCCAGACATGCCAGGAAATAATTCATTTCAAAAGTTTTTTTTTCTTCGTTTTGTTAGTTACTAATTGCAAATTGTCACTGTGTGTGAATATGATGTGTGTGTGTGTGTGTGTTTGTGTGGTTCTGTGAATGAGAGTGGTCCTTGTGATGGACTAGAATCTTGTCCAGAGGTCTTCTCAGCCTCGTGCCCCATCTTGACCCTTGCAACCTTGAAATGGAGTAAGAAGGTACAAAACTGGCTTACTGAACTGAGTCAATGGATGGCTACAGTGTGTGCACAGTCCTCGAATGAACCTGAATGTTATGCCATGCGTACATTTTCTAACTTGTTAAGAATTGTGGCCATCAGATGTTTTTACATCCATGGACTGTCCTACCTTTCAAATAACTCTGAAGAAGACTATTAACTAAAACACCCAAGTGTCTTGTGTGGTCAACAGTTCTATCCTTACTTCATTTACCACTATGGGGATTTTTGATCTGTGATCCCACCTATAGAAATTAACTCAGTCTTATTGAAAGCTCACAGTTTTGTCTAACTCCTCCTGAAGGAATATCCACCAAGTTTAGGAGTTCCATAATGTGCTCCTTCCGTCCCTCAAGAATATCACTTATCAGAAACAGCCTAGGTGATGTCCAAGGTTGTCTTGTATTTTACAGAACCTCTTTACTGCTACCCAAAATAAATTTTCTATGGTCTTCCCTAATTCACCTCACACAAAGCCTTCTCTTGTTGGCTTTGGAGTTGATAAAAATCAGTTTTGTGCATTGACGAACCTGAAAGAATACCAACAGAGAAGTGTTTTGCATACAGTCCAAAGAGAAGCCGTGTTGCATATCCCAGCATCACAACTGATGGTATCAGATACTAGTGAGCACCTGTGAGTAAGGTTAGAGGAACAAAAACTAGAAAATGAAAGAGTAAACAAACACTTCATTAAATTTCTTGTGTTTGCCTCTTAATTTCAACATACAGTAAAAACCTAAATAAGAAATTATAAAACAAAGTCGCCTTCAGTTTTTTATGTAAGCTATTTATGTTCAGGTTTTATGTTTTTCTCCAAACACTTTATGCTTTCTGGCCCACTAAGAGTCGAGAGGAGTGTCATCTAGGGACTTCCTCCCTCAGTCACTACACTTTTATGCCCTAAGGGTCCTATAAGAAAGGTCTCTTCTGGATTGTGGCAGCATCAGACCCAAGAGAGGTGCTAACCTGTGGCACACACAAGGTGCAAAATACTGACATCTGGAAAAAGCCAGCTGGGGAATTGGACAAAACCCAGGTGAAGACTGAGTAAACACTGTACATCCCTTGATGCTTCTGGCAACATTTTCAGTGATGGCCCTGGATTCCATGAGCGTTTTGAGTCTTTCAATATCATGCAGTTTCCTCCAGGTGACCTAGCTGAGGTTGATCAGGTCTCTGCTTGTGACCAGATAGAAAATAGGTTACTTCACTCTCGTTGCTCTCCTTTCTTGAGCCAGCTGCATCTAGAGGCGTTCTCGGACACTTCAGTGTTGCTGTTGATGGCTCTTCTTCCCCTCTGTCCTTTGATGGCCGCTAAGCCAAAGACTCTGGTCAAGGATTGGCCTGTGAAACTCCTGCATCTTACCTCTACCAGTAGGCACCTTGCTCTCTGAATACCTTGTCTACAATTCTTGATCAGTCCTTTATGCTTACAATCTTCCCATGGGACCGTTAACTCCAGCAGAACAACTTGTTTTGTGGATTTTGAGGTAAGGACAGTATTTAGGCACAAGGTAGTGACTGCAGTATTTTGGGTGAACTTCAGCTTTCTCTCCAGGTCCACCATCATCTTCCAGTCTCTTGCAAAGTCGAAGATTGCTGCAATTCTTTTTTCTAGGGGTTTCAGCTGCTCACCAGCATTTAATAAAGGTGATTGCCTGTTTAAAAGGAAAAACCTGTTCGCTCCACTCAATCCTCTTGCTGATGGCTACCGTCATGACCTTCAAGACTTGATCATGGTGCCACTGGTGTCTTCCCTTTCCTCATGCCTGAAAGCATCTACTCAGAATGCTACTCTGCCCCACATATGAAGGTTAGGTGAACTGGGGAGCACCTCAAACATTGCAAATACAAACAGGCACACCTAGCTCTTAAGCTTCTGCCTAATTTTAGAAATAAAAAGGGAGAAAAAAACCCACAAGCATGACTGAAGAACAGTATGATCAGAATTGTGGCCCAGATGGAAGTGGTTTTGTCCTGAAAAGAACTAGCTTTATAAATTAATTGGGAGATGAAAGAAGAAAAACAAAGAGACACATGGAGAGCGAAAAGGTTAACATTAGTTTGTTAGCAAGATCAAAAATTTAAAGGTAGCAAGAAGACAAAGGATCAAACCTGTAACTAGAAAGATGTTCAAAATTTCAAAGAAATTTGAAGAATTTGTATGTTTGAACTAGCATGCCACCACCTTAAGTATCGATTGTAAGCTGATTTCACACAATGTAGTACCGACAATCACATGTCTGACAATGGAGCACCACTGGCATAAACAACATGACCATGCCAAAGCGAAACCACCACAGAGTGGAAGCACCCACACCTAAATAATGGCAGTGAGATGGTGTCACTGCCAGAGTGATAAAGATGAGCTATAATCAAAACAAACAGGAATTTCAGAAAAAACCTGAAACAAATTTTCCACAGTAAGAAAGTGTGACTTATTTCAGGACACAATGATATGTCACTGTTCAGTCAGGACTTTAACCCTTGTGTCAAGCATTTAGTCTTTTTTTTGTTTTTTGATATTATTTTGCATATTATGTTATTACTAGCAAAATAGCCGCGCTTTGCAGCGGAGAAGTAGTGTGTTAAAGAAGTTATGAAAAAGAAAAGGAAACATTTTAAAAATAATGTAACATGATTGTCAATGTAATTGTTTTATGACTGTTATGAGTGTTGCTGTCATCAAGGATTTGATTATCATTATTTCTTTCAATCAGGTTCGTATTTGGAGGTAAACCGATTTGGTCGTGAACCAAAGCAATTTCCCCCCATAGGATTGTATGTAAATACAATTAATCCGTTCCAGACCATATGAACTGTATGTAAATAAATATTTTTTTAGTTTTTAAGCACAATTATAATTATACCATCGAATGCACAGCGTAATAGTAAACTAAATGTAAAAACATTGAATAACACTGAGAAAACCTTGAACAAGTGAGAAAACTAACACTGCAATAGTTCGCGCTATAGCACTACAAAACCGCTGGCTAAAAGCACTTTTTTAAATGAGTTTTAAGCACAGGGGAAAAATGAACACTTGAAAAAATCCGTAATTTAATAAACCACCAAGAAAAATAACATTGCAACAATGCACGCTACGAACAGATCTCTGGAAACAGAAGTGAAAACAAAATCAAGCCCAGTGCATTCTTTAACCGCCTACCTACCTTAATGCGTCCAGCTCTCTCTCTTGTGTCTGTGTGTGTGTGTCACGCTATCTCTGTTGCGCTGCCTGTGTGTGTGTCGTGCTATCTCTGTCGCGCTGCCTGTGTGTGTGTCGCGCTGCCTGTGTGTGTGTAGCGCTGACTGTATGTCTATGTCCATCTCTCACGCTGCCTCTGTGTCTGTGTGTGTGTGTCACGCTATCTCTGTTGCTCTGCCTGTGTGTGTGTCGTGCTATCTGTCTCGCAAAGGCATGTGTGTGTGTCGCGCTGCCTGTGTGTGTGTGCTCGCGATGACTGTGTGTGTGCGTCTGTCTCTCTCTCATGCTGCTTGTGTGTGTGTGTGTAGGTCGCGCTGTCTCGCGCTCTCTCTGTTGCTCGCTGCACAAGAAATTCACAGGGAGAGATTGAACATGTACAAACCGAAAGGGAAACTGGCTTGTTCGTATACCGAGTGTGTGGTCGCGAATATTTAGCTCAATTACGTGGGAGGCATGCTGATTTCCGCAGTAGCTGCACTTATGAATATGTTAAGCACAGTCCTTTACTCGCGAATATTTACCTTATATGGGCAGGCACTCAATTACGTGGAAGGCGTGATGACAGAGACGCAACTCCGCCTCACATGGCGACCGAGCTGCAGGCTATAGCTGTATATATGGATGAAAGTATGTTCCAGTTATGACCGTTACGCGTAGAATTTCGAAATGAAACCTGCCCAACTTTTGTAAGTAAGCTATAAGGAATGAGCCTGCCAAATTTCAGCCTTCCACCTACACGGGAAGTTGGAGAATTAGTGATGAGTGAGTCAGTCAGTTAGTGAGTGAGTGAGTGAGTCAGTCAGTCAGTGAGGGCTTTGCCTTTTATTAGTATAGATTTACGTTTTATTTTATTCTATGTGTTTTTTTAATAATGTTGTTTATTAATTACTTTGCAATTGTGTAGTATGTTAGTACTGTATGTATTAGTTTTCTTTCTTTTCTGCCCTGTCCCCTTTCAGTGGAGCCTCAGGTGGTGGGGCCATCTGATGATGCAGCTGAAGGAATGTCACCAGCATTATTTATAGAAAAACAGCAGTGAACACGGCAGTGACATTTGTTTCTGTCTTTTGCATTGTGTTATGTTCTCATCCCTGACTCAAGTATGTTTTGTTGTCTATTTAATATTTTTTTTGACTTTTGAATATTATTCAAACGAGACATGTAATAAGGATAACAGTCTGTGTTTTCAAAGCTCTCCATTTTCACCCGTTCAAACCATTTTTAGAAATGTATGGCTCTGGAGAGTTTTTTTAAAAGTCGCGGATTAAAGATACTTGGGTAGTGTGGACAAAAGTGTGTACAAAAGGCAATAATGAAGAGAAATATCTGCGTTTGTGAACATAGTAGTGTGGATATCGATTAAGATTTCACTTAGAAGCATTCACTTAGAATGCTTATATGTTGTTAAGTTAAATATTCAGAAAACAGTTTAATGACTTTCACTAATTTCAGTTTTGGGGTACATTTTAGTTTACATGAAAGCTAAGATTGATTTTCTGGTTTTATTGTTTACTTACCCTTTATCTTCTGACTGTCTTTCTCTGCCTTTGTGGCCTGCCACTTACTACATTGCAGCTGTACACTGAGCAAGAAACAGCAAGTTTGAATTACAATGGTTCTGATATTTACTACTTTTTCCAAGTATTTTAGAATTGTAATTTATTTTTGATTTTGAAATTTACATCCCATGGAAATTGTTAACATTTTCAACATATGTGAACAAGCAAACAGTAGATCTTCATGCAAACAGTACCTGCAGATAAAGGTTTTATACCTGAACAATATACATAAAACTGACATGGTGTATTCATTCTCATGATCTAAGTTAACAAAAATGCAAATGGAAAAAGTCAGTCCATGCCTACATTTATCATCACTTCAGACCACTAAAATTAGAATCGGGCATTCTAGATTAAGTGCCAATGATTAGAACCTCTTTGGGTAGTATGCAGCTGGACCCTGTCTTTCTTAAACTGCATATATCGATGGTCTGTTGTTCTCTTTGCTATTGATGTGTGTTGTGTCATCATGCTAAGATCAAAAGAGCTCTCTAAGACCCTCAGAGTGAATGCCTATAAGTCTGGCAAGGGATTTAAAAAGATTAACAAATTATTTGAAATCAATGATACCACTGTAAGGAAAATCATCTACAAGTGATATAAATTTCAAACAAATGGTAATTTGTTTAGGACTGGATGGCCCAGCAAACTCATCCCAAGAGCTAATTAATAATAAAAGTAGTTTTCCAAGAACCCCAGAATTTCACTGCAGGCAACTATTGCAAAAGTTAGCGTCAAACTGCTCAAATCTGCGATTAGAGAGAGATTGCACAAATTTGAACTGCATGCAAGTTACAGTATGCCAGGAAAAAACCTTTGTTGTCCAAAAAAGAACACTCAAGCAAGACTACAGTTTACCATTGAACATATTGGCTGAGTCCTGGACTTTTGGACCAATGTGCTCTGGACAGACAAATCAAAGAGTTTTTGGCCACCGTAACAGTAGTCATGTTTGACACAAACTGAAAACAACATTCCAGGAGGTGAACCTCATACCAACAGAGAAGCATGGTGGTGAAAATGATTTTTATTTGATTTGCTGCCTCTGGGCCTGGGCAGCTTGCAGTCATTGAATCAACTGTGAATTGTGCATCATATCAACGTGGGCTTGAGGAGAATGAGAAGACATTTGTTGAAGCTGAAAATTTCTCTGAGTCCATGTTAAAAACTGATGGGCAGTCATGCAGAACTTCTACAAGGAGTCATTTCTGTTAAAGGGAGCAATACCAGCTTCTGAGGACAAGGATGGACTTACTTTTTCCTCAGACGACCATTACTATCTATTGATATCTTTTGTTGAGTAAGTGATTGAAGAGGCAACTTTTCCTTGCATTTTTATTTTATTTAATTACTAGGGGGCTTTGTTGACTTCGCTCACCAACCCCTGGGCCTGCACTACGCGCAAGTCTCTTTGTTGTTCTGCTGCTTGCGTATGGGGATGTGGATGTACAATTTAAACAGATTTTTATTTTCATGGGAATGGTTACATATGCATGACAGAACTAACTTTTACATTACTGCAAGTAATTAACCATATTAAAAAATAGTAAAACGTAATAATTTGAAAGTAAGTTATGTTTCATGTTGCGTTAGAGTTATTTGTTGCATAATACGATTTCATTCTGTTTGGCTTTGAAATTAACATGTAAACACTTTTTAAACTTACACTTTTAATGTAAAACTTCAGTAAAAACTATTTTTTGAATTAGATTTTCGTCAGTATTGCATTGAATTTTGATTCTGTGTTTGGACTTTCATTGTGACAACGCAACGTATAACTGCCCGTGATTGGATTTTGTTTCTTTCTCTCTATTAAATAAAACAACTTTTTCAAATGTTTGACACTGAGATTTGTTAATTGTCTTTGCAAAAGCTATTCTAGCGGGAAACTGTTAATGTTTTAATACAAATGGCATATCAAGATCTCCTTTGTTGTCTAATGTTATCCGTGGAAGATTTACTACATTACCTTTCTTGGATACATCCTTCTTTCTATAGTGCAGTGGAAGAATGGACAATGTTAACAGTTGTAGATATTCTTCGGAATACTAAGTTGATGTTTTTATGTTCCGCACAATCACCACCAACTGTTTGAGCATAGTCTATTGATACGCATTTAACTGATTTGCCATGTAACCGATCAAGATTTTTTGCTTTAATTCGTTTGACTTCATCGTTTCTCAGTGCTAGACTTGCCTGTGTACTCATTTTTTCTGTTGATAACCCTTCATGATGAAATTCGTCATTAAGATTTGGACATAATACATCTTCTTTAATTGGGAACTTAAAGTGAGGAAAACATTAAAATTTATAAGAGCTGAGAAAGCAGGACCCGTGTCTGTCAACAGCATTCACATGAATGAGAGATGAGAGTACCGTGTGCATGGTTGAATATGGACTTGAAAAAATCTCTTAAAAAAGTATTGTCTTGTCCCAGGATTTTTTTATATAATAGAAAGATAGGTATATGACCTTCATCTGTAAACAGGAAAAGTAAATCTCAAATAAATAACCATAGATACACCAAGTCCATACTGTTGAATATAGTATGCAGAAAAATAATTCCGGAATTGTTTTGTCTTCATTAGAAATTTCACAGGAATCTCAAATATGGTTTGATGGAGACTTTTACTTTGATTATGTCATAAAAGAAAGCTATAGACGGAACGAAATGATGTCAAACTACCTGAGAATAAACAGTCAATCTCAAGATGAAGGGGCAGAGTTGGAACTAAAGTTTAAGATAAGAAGAATGAATGGCATTCTACTTTATATCCAGGGAAGTGATGGCTTCACTGTGCTAAAGGTATGTCTTATTATTTTTCCACATACTCGTTTGCAATAAACTGCCACAGGGTAAAATATTAAAAGTGTCCACTGCTACTATTTTTATTGCCTTTTGTAATTAATGCTGCTTTAATGAGCCTCAAAATATATTTTGTTGTTTTAAAGTTAGTTACATTTAAGTATTCTTTTTTTTTCTGATCTCCGTGCTATTAACCATGACCAAATATTCTCTTAGTATTATAGCAACAGCATGTTATCACAGAGGCACAAAGTCACAACTCTATCCTTTACCATAACCTGCCTGCTTACCAAAAGCCTGCTTAGAGTTATTCCCATTACAAACTGATTTCAGCTTATTAAAAAGAAACAAAAAACAAAATTCTAGTCCTCATTCCACTAGAAACAGAAATCTCTCTCAGTCTTCATCCCCAGTTCTGAACATAACAAAGTCTGGCCTGGCTTTAGCTCCGGCTCCAATAACAGTAGCTAAACAGATTTCCTGCTGCATGTCCAGTACAGTCATCATCACCAAGCACCAGATCAGTTCCATCTCCTTCTTCAAGTCCTGCACCCTCTAATTCTTCATCTAATTAGGTGTCAGCACACACACCATCACTATGCACTAACCATCTACAGCTCTGGCTCCATCATGTGTTGTGCACTTATAATCAGAAGGACCAGCTAAGTGCTGATCTTGTCATCCCAAACCATCCAGCAGGAAGACCACCAGTGCTTGACTGTTTTAGGCTCAAACAATGGTGTCCTTAGCAAGTGGGCAACTGAATGTGGCCATCTGTTTGAGGGTGCCAACAATGAACTGGCATCTTACCCAGGTTTGCTCCCTGCCTTGAGTCCCATGTTGCCAAAATAGGCTTCAGTCCCCATGGCTCATACCTGAATTATGAGAGTTTGAGAATTAATGCCTACATTGTGAAAAATTACATTACACATAATACTGACAACGTTTACAACAGGCAGCAGTAACAGAGAAAAGTTAACATAACAATAATGTTGTTAGAATGCTATACAGTAAATTTTACTTTCAAATTATTTTTGCACAGAAAGTACAAATGTCAGCTAATGAAATTCATACTTTATTACAGCTTTTGCTTCAAAAAGAGATGTGTTACTGTAATATAATTATATTTTCCAGTAACAAAGTAGTGTAATACATTACAGTTTAAATTCTAGTAGTCATCGCATTACAGTTACTGACTCAACTAGGATTCGTTACATTCATTTTTGACAAGGCAGGTAGCACAAAGTGCTTTACAAAATGTCAAAGGAAAGATTGCATAACAAAGCGAAAAACAACAAATTTTAACTAAATTAGTATATGAACAAATTAATTAAATATGAAACCTAGTAAATAAGAATAAATCAATACACACCTATACAAGTGATAGATAAAGTGTAGTCCTTAAATTTTGGATTCTTCTCTCATGATGATAATGACATGTCTATGGCCAAATGGTCAGGATGAACAGAAAAATAAAAAAATAAACAGCTGGCCAGATGCTGGGCGGAAAAACAAATCTGCAGGGGTTCGAAAGCCAAAAGACTTGGCTTTTAACAGATTACTCCCTCTCTACCAACATGCACGTTGTTGATGCTACTGAATGCCACATCTTGTCAATGTACCACAGGTGGGAGTGACTGAGGTTCAGCCTTTCACTTAGATAGGCAGCTTCCTTAAAAACCTGGTAAGGTGAGTGTGTTCGCAAAAATCAGTATACCGTATAAGTTCTCCTGCGGGTAAGTCGGAGCTTGATTTTATAATTATATATAATTTACGGTATTTTATAATGTTGGTCGTATAAGTCGGATGCGGGAAACTCGTGCTATTGGTCCAAGAGAATATGATATCCTAACACCCACCTGAGAGAATAACCATGGAGCACACTGCCTTTTTTTGTATATATTGTGCCTACGTGACCACACAGTAATACCCAACTAATTCCGAAGCTATGTTTGCACTGTTTTGTGATTTTTGGATCTCATATCTTCATACACCTTTATCGTAAGAGCATCCCTTATCTATGAAGGAGCGTTCGATCAGAAGAAAATTTTAAGCTGGTTTTAAATTAAAAGTTGTTGAAATGGCGAAAGAAATTGGTAACTACACTGTTGCAACAAAATTCAATGTGTCTGAGAAACTGGTGCGAGATGGGAGGAGGCAAGAATATGTAAAAAAAAAAAATGAAGTGTCACATTTTTGAATAAGTCGAGGTCTGATGTTATGATCGATTTTTCAGGTTTCAAGACCCGACTTATACACGAGTAGTAAATTTCAGTTGTAAAAACTGGTGGATATCATTTTTTAAAGCATGTGGAAAATGTGTAATGGTTGTCAAAAGATACAAAACGTTACAACAATCTAAACAAGAACACTTACTATTCAATCCAACAAAGCTTGTCAGTCAGATCTGCTGAATTGGAACTATAAAACAATGTCTATGTGATGAAACTACTTTTTTAAGTGTTAAAATATAATAAAGATTCTAAATGCATAACAAGCTGTATACCAGGAAAAAAGGAAAAACTTGCAATTTACTTTGCACTAAAAGCAGTGGCTAAAGATTGCTTTTTGTTTCTTATTGTGCCATTGTGCGCTTGTTATTTTGATCTACCTTATTATTTGGAATAAACTGGTTGGTCCAGTTGGCACCCAACATTTCATCAGTAGTCTTATATTACTCATGGTCGATGACAGCCTATAATGTTTGTTCAAAATGAATTTTGTGTTTGATTTGTCTTTACTTAATGGGCTGCAGTAAATATTCAGTCAGGTTGTGACAGTAAGGACAATGCACACTTAAAACATTTAATTGACCTGTGAAACTAAATTCATATGTCAACATACTGGAAAAACATTTAAGTTTTAATTAGTGTAAGCTGCCCTAATTCAGGGTGTTTATAAGAAATGTAATGATTTACTTCATGAATTAGAAGCACATAATAAACAAGAATAGTTGCATCAGAGATTTCAAATATTAAAATATGTGCTTCAATTTAAATGTTTGAAGTCTAAATATCCTCAGTTGCAATAAATATTTGTCATTGTCACCCTCTACTATATGTCCATAGAGGGCTGGATCTCTAGCAAAAATCACACCATTTTTGTAATCACTCACCGTGAAATAGTCTAAAACGATTCCCCACATGTTAATGTTTGAAAGTTGTTATTTTTAACCTTCTTGGAGTGGCTTTTGGAGGAACAGGACCACTGGTAAAAAATCAAATATAAAATATATTATCGTGATCAGCAACCTCAAAATAGCATTGAACGAGGCTCCACATGGCCATATTACTGATCCCCGTTTTTTTGAAAGTTTTTTTTAAAAAGCAGTAACTTTGACCCTTGTATCCCAATAGGGATTGGGGTTGATTGATGTGTCATGCACAGCTTCAAGTCCTTCTGATCATTTTTGCTGAAGACAGCTATTGGTTTACTCATAACAGGTGTAATTTCCCACAAAAACTATGCTCCAAATATGGTCTAAAAATGAAGGTTTTTTGGGTCTAGAGAGGGCTAAAATAGGTGGGGGGAATACCAAAAAGCTTGATGGCTTGCTTAACTAGACCTCGTGACTTGTTGAAAGATATATGTGAAAAGTTTTCTTGTACCAGTGAGTCTGGTGACTATTGACAAAAAACAACTTGAAGTGATTTTAATGTATTCATAAGTAATTCTTATAAGCACAAAAAAAAAACCCCAAAATGTATAAATATAACTAATATACAGTGGTGTGAAAAACTATTTGCCCCCTTCCTGATTTCTTATTCTTTTGCATGTTTGTCACACAAAATGTTTCTGATCATCAAACACATTTAACCATTAGTCAAATATAACACAAGTAAACACAAAATGCAGATTTTAAATGATGGTTTTTATTATTTAGGGAGAAAAAATCCAAACCTACATGGCCCTGTGTGAAAAAGTAATTGCCCCCTTGTTAAAAATAACCTAACTGTGGTGTATCACACCTGAGTTCAATTCCATAGCCACCCCAGGCCTGATTACTGCCACACCTGTTTCAATCAAGAAATCACTTAAATAGGAGCTGCCTGACACAGAGAAGTAGACCAAAAGCACCTCAAAAGCTAGACATCATGCCAAGATCCAAAGAAATTCAGGAACAAATGAGAACAGAAGTAATTGAGATCTATCAGTCTGGTAAAGGTTATAAAGCCATTTCTAAAGCTTTGGGACTCCAGCGAACCACAGTGAGAGCCATTATCCACAAATGGCAAAAACATGGAACAGTGGTGGACCTTCCCAGGAGTGGCTGGCCGACCAAAATTACCCCAAGACCACAGAAACGACTCATCCGAGAGGTCACAGAAGACCCCAGGACAACGTCTAAAGAACTGCAGGCCTCACTTGCCTCAATTAAGGTCAGTGTTCACGACTCCACCATAAGAAAGAGACTGGGCAAAAACGGCCTGAATGGCAGATTTCCAAGACGCAAACCACTGTTAAGCAAAAGAACATTAGGGCTCGTCTCAATTTTGCTAAGAAACTTCTCAATGATTGCCAAGACTTTTGGGAAAATACCTTGTGGACTGATGAGACAAAAGTTGAACTTTTTGGAAGGCACATGTCCCGTTACATCTGGCATAAAAGGAACACAGCATTTCAGAAAAAGAACATCATACCAACAGTAAAATATGGTGGTGGTAGTGTGATGGTTTGGGGTTGTTTTGCTGCTTCAGGACCTGGAAGGCTTGCTGTGATAGATGGAACCATGAATTCTACTGTCTACCAAAATATCCTGAAGGAGAATGTCCGGCCATCTGTTCGTCAACTCAAGCTGAAGCGATCTTGGGTGCTGCAACAGGACAATGACCCAAAACACACCAGCAAATCCACCTCTGAATGGCTGAAGAAAAACAAAATGAAGACTTTGGAGTGGCCTAGGCAAAGTCCTGACCTGAATCCAATTGAGATGCTATGGCATGACCTTAAAAAGGTGGTTCATGCTAGAAAACCCTCAAATAAAGCTGAATTATAACAATTCTGCAAAGATGAGTGGGCCAAAATTCCTCCAGAGCTGTAAAGACTCATTGCAAGTTATCGCAAACGCTTGATTGCAGTTATTGCTGCTAAGGGTGGCCCAACCAGTTATTAGGTTTAGGGGGCAATTACTTTTTCACACAGGGCCATGTAGGTTTGGATTTTTTCTCCCTAAATAATAAAAACCATCATTTAAAAACTGCATTTTGTGTTTACTTGTGTTATATTTGACTAATGGTTAAATGTGTTTGATGATCAGAAACATTTTGTGTGACAAACATGCAAAAGAATAAGGAATCAGGAAGGGGGCAAATAGTTTTTCACACCACTGTATTTGCAAGACAACGTTTTGCTCATACTGCTTTTTTATCGTTTAAGCTTGTGATGGTGTGGGTCAGCTCCACGATACCGGATACACCTGGCAGTCTCTTTAAACCGCCACTGGCAATAATGTTTCAGAGGGATGTGCTCAATAAATGAGGACACCAAACAAAGCAAGGGGAAGGTGAAAAGTGCTCAGTGCTTTTATTAAAAAAAAAAACAGACAAAACAAGTGTCCAAAAAGTGCAGTGCTCCAAAAAAGATCAGTAAATAAATAAATAACCCAACACAACTCCCTCTTCGTCTCCCCAGCTCACCCATACCTCACTCAGCTGGCAAAGACACTAGCAGTTGTGGTCTTCTCCTCCCGACCCCCATCTTAGCCGCCTCAAGCCGGATCAGACTGGACCACTCGGGATCGGTTGTCCTCCCATCTTCTTTCACGCTCTTGCAGTTGTGTATTGGATCCGTGGGGAGGATGCCGTCTCAATCGCACCAGCTCTTCAAAGAATAGTCAGTGGGCACGATCAACCCCAAGAGCACCAAACCTTTGCTTCAATGCAGGGTAAGCGACTGCGCTGCCTTTCCACACACTGGCTGGCTGGCTCAACCTGCCTCTTCACCCGCTGCTGTTCTCACGGCTCCTCTTCTCTTTGCTGTGTCTCTTTTCTATTATTCCCTCTTTGCATTCGCTGTGGCAATCAGCAGCTCCTGGAGCAAATTAGGGTCACAGGCAATCCTGTACCTGTGCACTAAGCGTAGGGCCATCAGCTCCCCCATCATGCGCAGGAACCGCTCTTGCTCCTCTACCACGCCGTCACCTGAAGGCGTGAGTCTGGCGATAATTATTTTAAAAGACTCCAATCAGCTGCAGACCTCAATTAACCACAAATCTGTGATAAAACTGGCTAGCACAAATCACATAGCCGGCTTCCTTGTCAGAACTCACTTTTCGTGTGTCATTGTCCTCAGTTATTTGGAAGTTGGCCAGTGAAAGGTGGACAGTGGTCTGCAATGAAAGGTGGGTCATTGGCCCATGAACATGTAACAGCGCAGTACACTCAGTGCTCTCACCACTTTCTGCTTTTCTTTGATTCTGTTTTGCATTCTTTTTAATTGCAAACATGGTGCTTTGTGGTTTAATGCTCTTTCAATTTAGGAGAAAAAGCTTGCATGCCATAATGGCAACTACAATAGCATAATAATGGTCCATGGTTATTGTGACAAGCATTATGTGCCATTAGGGGGCCCATACTGTGTCTTACCCGGTGTCCTATAGTGAGTGTGAAGGCACATCAGAGGAATACCATCTGAGCTATCACTGTTTAAAAATGAAACTGGTAGGTAATGTACATTATGGTTACTTGGGCAGTGTTACAGCAAACAGAACAGTTAAGATGTTTTTTTCTTTTAATTTAATATGCAGCAATCATTTACATTTAAGGGAGTGTAGTGCAAGCCCAGCCATTTACTTGTGAAAATGAAATAATACGCTCATAACTGCTGCTAATTTGGGTGTCATCCTTGTACTTTCCAAATGGTACATACTGTAGGTGCTTTGCTTTAGAGAGTGACTTAAATGTAAAATAATTAGTAATGTGATTAGTTTTTCCAAGAAGTAATGAGCAAAGTAATCCTGTTACAAATTGACAGAAGTAATTAGGAGTCTGCAATGGATTACATTCTTTGAATAACTACCCCTCAGAAAGTTAGGTTTGGAAAATGAAGATTTTCACTCTGTGCTTCCAACTTTTCAGCTTTAATTTAAAAATCTGATTGTGCATTAGTTCTCAGTGCATTTCCTTGTCATAACTGTTTAACCATGTCTGAGGATTTGATATTGTTAATAATATTGGATAGTTCTGTATTATAAATTTAGGATCGTTCATTTGCTTCTATTTTTTGCAGGTAGTCAGTGGAAGACTACAATACATTTATCACAATGATTCATCTGGCAAAATGGAACATATTTTTAGTGAGTTAAGACTTCAGACTGATCGCTGGCATATTCTTAAAGTGGTGAGAAATGGAATACATGCACAGCTCTTCTTGGATGATGAATGCTTTATTAATTTTACTAATCCAGCCCAGGATTTGATTGGACTTGATACTGAAAGGATTTTTCTTGGGGGAATGCCATCTGAGCAACCACGGTTTAAAAATGAAACTGGTATGTGATATACATTATAGTTACTTGGACAGTGTTGCAACAAACAGAACGGTTAAGATGTGTTTTTTACGTTTAATATACAGCAATCATTTTAGTTTAATGGGGTGTGTGCTAAACGAATTGTGAAGAGTCTGTTCATATTGTAGCTTTGCTTAAGAAATTGTTCTCAGTGGCCCAGGTACATCTTATTGATACCATTAATAGACTGCTCCTCCAAACGACCAGTCATGTGGCTTCAACTCAATATACAGCATAGTCATGCTCAGGAGGTTTAGCTGTTGTTCAGCCAAACAACAGAATTTGCAAGATGTGTGATCAAAATAACCTTGACTGTGGGATGATTATTGGTGTCAAGCGGGACAGCATCTGAGAAACAGTGGCCATTCGTATAATTGTCATGCACAAGAGTTTCTAGCGCTTACCAAGAAAGGTATGATTAACAAAACCAGAATGTGAACGATAGTTTTGTAGGTGAAAACAGCTGAGGGAGGCCAGTGACAAATGGGTGGACGCAAACTAAAGCCTTAAATTCTCAAATAATAGTTCTTTACAATAGATGGGTATCTCTTAACATGCAATGCTCTGGATCTTGAAGTATATGATGATTGTTAGTAACACCAGCAGAAGACCACAAGTTCTTACCTCTGTTAGGTAAAAACAGAACGAAACAGTGAAACAATAATTATCAGAACTTGATGACTCAGGATTCGAGAAATTTTATCTGGATCTCATGAATCTCTTGTTTTTGCTGCAACAGGTTCTTAAAGGGTCATAACTTGGTATTGCGTCAATGATACTGGCTGATGTTGGTTGTGTAACAGAGTAAAACATATTTCCTTAGCACAATTTAGGCCTCTTAATATCAAATGAATGTCACTGAAATGCTACTGCGTATGTAATAACTATTAGTAACCATGGCCATCCTTTCATGACCATGGCCTACACTTTTTCAGATTGATTATTCCCAGAGTATTGTGTGCATTTTTATGTCTTATATAAGGAAAGGCGGATTGAAACATTGGGATGACCAGGAGAGGAAAACATTAATGGAAACCAAAGTTGAAACCAGAGGTTTGCCCTGTCGTTCTGCGCTATCAAAATGCTAATCAAGGAATCAAAGTAAAAAGACAAATGCAAAGAGTCAGGAACCAGTGAATCTAAAGCACAAGACTTAAACACACACACAAGAAGGACTCATTTTTGGCGATATTAACAAACTCGTATAATGACATGTCTGATGTGCCTCTTTTTATATTGTCACATCAGTTATGTTAATTATGAAATTTCCAGAGACATGCTCAATAGCAACCAACAGCACATCATAATGATGGTAACTCAAATTGGCAGCGCCCATAAAAAATAAAACAGCATGATTATTTCATTAATACCTGAAAATAATAATAATATAAGAAAATATGTGCATAAAATTTGAGGCAGCAGTTCAGAAAACCCAAAATGGGAACAGATATAACAATGAGAAGTTATATTTTTTGGTAACGCGTTAGTTTAAGTACTACAAAAAATGCATCTGTCTCTCCTTTACTATTATGTAGCAAGACCTTAACAAACACTTCTTTGGGTCTTCATAACACTTACAAAGCATCATTAAAGTGTTTGTTTATCTCTACAATGTGACCTACTAACTTTACCTTGGAGTGGTCTGAGGTGGCTTGACTGAGACACATTTCTCTTGATACTTCATATTTAGTATAAGACCTGTGAATCCGACCCCACACTGCACAGAGATGACTACCTGATGTTTTATAAGTGTTACGAAGACCAAAAGTTACATAAGAGAAAATGAATAATAGTTGCATTTTTGCAGTACCTAAATTAAAGTGTTACCAATTTTTTAAAACCACTGAATCACAAGAACAGTGACATAAAGAATGCACCATTTTAAGATACTTCTATAAACTTAACAGTGATCTCGGTTTTCTCCAGTGGTCTGCACAGACTCCAATGGAGTATTTGCAGAATGAGAGGTTCACAGCGTGAATGTGTGCTAAAGAAATCTACAGGAACTGCATAATCTGCTCGAGTCAGCCTGGAACAGAACCTGAATTGGCCACTGAATGAGTGACACGATTTAATAGAAAACAAAACCCAATCGGCAGAATAAAACACATGCATGCAATACACCACAAACATGGCTCTGTCTTTACTGAACATGCTATGACCCTAGGGTATATACCCTCTTATGGCACTAACAACAAATTTGCAGTAGTGCCTGTCCAGACATTAATAGTCCGTGGAATGTTAAGATTTTGTGTAACAAGATTATTTTGCAGACGACTACTATATTTTTCTGTAGCGTGCAACAATTTATATACTAGATGTCAACTATTCTTTTTCACACAGGATTGACTGCCTTCATGCTCATTCAGTTGTTCCTAATTTATCTAACACAGTGTTGTGAAACTTTGCAACACATAATAACTTGATATTCATTTTGGCCATCGGAATAGTAATATAAACCTTTATTGTCATAAAAGTGAAAACAAACAATTAAAATAAGCATGCTGATTGGAATAAGTAAAAGCTTATCAGACAGCTGTGCTGTAGACTAAAGATGTCCCCTGCTTCCAATAAGCCTGTGATGTGAGACATGAGACGGGCCCTGTGCTGCCCCTCACCAGGCACCGGCTGTAAGCTTGAGCCGTAGGCTGCATTTAATCTGCCATCTGCTCAATGCATTCATCCTCGATGTAGCTGCTCTGATTTCTACTTCATTTGATTTTATGAGAGGTAAATGCATTTAGAATGCACATTCAAAAGAATGGCTCTTTTTATATAAACTCACATGTTCAAGTATTAAGTAGGAAATATGGGACCAATTTGTGGATGCATTTTTATAAACCAGCATTCATTCAATCTATGCATATGTGCTCTTCAACAGAGTCTTTGTATAGCCATCACTTGCTCCCTTCCTCTTCATCTCATGGTAAAGTTAAATGTGATGTAAGTTGGCTTGACTGGATCATAATTTACAGATTACAATGTGTTTAGTCATTTCTCTACTTCTTTTTTTTTTCTTCTTTGTTTCCTCCTTATAGTACGTCCATTTGGTTTTCCCAACCTATCGATTTTCCATTTTTTTTCACTTCCTCCTTCTCAGACAGTTACCCACTCTCATTGACTTAATTCTTCTCATAGGCACGTTAAGATTGCACCACATCAGACAATGCTGTCATTGGCCCACTTTGAATCCATAAAACTGACACTTGATTCTTTCCAGTTTCACACCTCCGGCGTGTTGCATACAATCTGTCTAGTCCGAAACTCTTGTCACACTAATATGACATTTCCAGCTGTTTTCAGCCGTAGCCTTCATTTACATAATCATAGAGAGATGTGGACAATCGCAGCACAGCCCCATGACAGGCAGCTACAGTATGCAGTTTAACATCTCCAGTGACTCAGTCATAGTGCTCTGTCTGATTTTATCACAAGTCATGAACTGAGCTCCTGTGTGTGCAAGAGCTGACAACCAGTTAGTGCTCAGCTGTAAGTACAACGAATACAATGCTCACAAGCAGAGACAAGCCCAATCAATTCCAGAAGAAAAGAAGAACAGAAAAGACCAATAGCTGCATCAAGAAGAGAAGAAAAATGTGTTTTCAGGATTGTAAAAACAGAACAGAGGCTCATGAAACTTTCAGTTTATTTGACACCCCATCTTTTTTATCCTATGACAGAATGAAGGAAGAAAAAAGAAGCTCCAAATGTGCCTAAGAAGTTGTGAAAGAGTCATACAATCCATCATCTCCTGAAATTCTTAGTTTTGTAACCTGATATCCTCCTGACACTGAAATCGTTAAGCATTATGTAGCAAGAGGCCAGGTTTAGTCACATCACTCTGTCTTCCTGCAGGAAATTTAGTCAAATATTGTGAGTCAAGTTTGCCAGTTTTTTTTTAAAGAACACAGCCATGAATAAAGAATGGTACCAAGACATCCTCCGAGAGCAACTTCTCCCAACCATCCAAGAACAGTTTGGTGATGAACAATGCCTTTTCCAGCATGATGGAGCACCATGCCATAAGGCAAATGTGATAACTAAGTGGCTCAGGGAACAAAGCATTGAAATTTTGGGTCCATGGTCAGGAAACTCCACTGACTGTAATTCCATTGAGAACTTGTGGTCAATCCTCAAGAGGCAGGTGTACAAACAAAAACCCACAAATTCTGACAAACTCCAAGCATTGATTATACAAGAATGGGCTGCCATCAGTCAGGATTTGGCCCAGAAGTTGATTGACAGCATGCCAGGCCGAATTGCAAAGGTCTTGGAAATGAAAGAAGGGCCAACACTGCAAATATTGACTCTGCGCATAAATTTCATGTCCTTGTCAATAAAAGCCTTTGATATGGTTGAAATGTTTGTAATTATACTTCAGTATACCACAGAAACATCTGACAAAAAGATCTAAAAACACGGAATACTTGTGTCATTCTCAAAACTTTTGGCCACAAGTGTAATATGGGAATTAAATTACCGAATTATAAACTTTGAAAGCATAATTAGTAGAGTAACACTGGAATGTAATCAATGACTGCTATTTAACTCAAAGGATGTTAAAGTAACAAGGAGAGAAAAAAAATCTTAGTGTCTAATATTCTGTAAAACTGGTACTGCATAAATGCCTTGTACAGTAGTATTTACTTTCTCTTATGTAACAATATCTTCACAAAGGATTATTTTGGTCTTCATAACACTTATAAAACATCAGTAGATGATTATTCATTTCTGTGCAGTGTGAGGTTATTAACATGCTGGTAAAATTACTTGTTAACTTGAAGGATTCACAGGTCCGATACTAAATATTGAACATCAAGAGAAATGTGTCTCAGTTGAGCCATCACAGACCAGTCCAAAGTGAAGTTTTGTTAGAAGGTCACATTGTAGAGATCAATAAACACTTTACTGATAATTAATAAATGTTATGAAGGCCCAAAAAAGCATTTATGTCCTTGTTACATAATAGTAAATAAGTAATAGATGCATTTTTGCAGTACCTAAAGTGTTGTGGTTACGTTTTTAAGATCTAGGGAAGAAAGTGTAAGCATCCTTGATAAAAAAGAAACCTCATGGTAGCCCTCCACAACCAAAACAACACACGGGAAGAATGGGGTAGGATGAAATGGTGCCCCTATTGCACAAAATACTCAAAGAGGGACAATCATAAGGAGAAAGCAAGATTAATGTGAACAAAAATGAAACTAAACAAGCCCCTGATTCATTTCTGGTCCTAACTAAACACAGCTTGATCTCTTGCTTATTCAGTAGGGTGGCTCACCAATTTGCCCACCATAGTGCCAAACCAAAGCATTCCACCTTTTTTATTTTCCCCCTCTCTGTTAATGTATTGAGTTTTCTTTTTTTTTTAAATGAATTTCCTTGAATCTCAATGCTTTCTGTGCAGTAAGTGGAAATCTTAGTTTTATGTCTTTGTGAACATTTCTGGCTTAGTGTTTGTATTACTCTGTTTTCTGAAATTAAGCACATTTTAAATTTTTTTATTTTGATTAACATCACCATGGCACCATTTTGTTTATTTGGAGGCACCACCATATTGTTGGCTTTTCTAGGACATTGCTGCTTGTCAAATGCGTCATGGCACCTAATATCACCTACATTATGCAATGCATCATTCTCAGTCTGCAATTTGGATATACAAAACAAAGCCTTTGTGCATATGGTTGTATTTTGGCTATGAAAATGTTTGCTGTTTCTTTTCAACTTCTGCTTTCTGGTTAGCGGTCTGATTTTTGATGAAAGATATCTTTTTTCCCCTCTTGGTCATAACCTTTTTCCCTGACTATGAATTTCATTCATTTCCTGGTCCAGTGTTTTCATTCTCGCACTGCTCAGTTCTCTGGCAGTACAGTTAACTATTTCAGAAAAGCAAATTTTAAAGTCTTAATCATGTAAACTTGGAAGAACCTCTACATGTGAAAGTAAATGAGTAGCAAGCAGTTATACTGTGTATAAAAGTATTCTTCATATGGAAGAGGACAATTCTATGTGAGTAATTAGGAATAACAGAAAATCTAACAGACTTCCTCAGTGGATGAGAATGGTAATAAGAAAGAACTGAAGAGAAAGTAACACCTTTAAAAAAAGTTGCATCAGCCCTAACAGTTAAGGAAAATCAAAAATAAACATAATGTACCTGCTTAATCCAAATTACAGGTCATTGGCAGAGCCTTATCCATTAGCAATGCAAGAAACTCTCCTGGAAAGGTTACCATCACCAGCCCACTGTAGGGCCCAGTCATGTACATATGCACACTTGCATTTACACAGAGAAGATGCAAACTCCACACATACAATGACTGGGTGTGTTATTCAAATTCAGGAAGCTGAATTACTGCACCATGTATGTAGTAAATCAAAATAAATGCTACATTTACAGTATACATATATATACACATACGCCAGCAGCCATATCACATGCACTTCAGAAGAGGTCATCCACCAGAAGCTAAGCATGTTTGGGCCCGGCCAGTACTTACCCTGTGGCCTGAATATGGATGCCAATGCCTCAGTGCAGTGATGGGGATACTGTGCTGTAAAAATGGTGCCATCCTTTGGATGATATGATATGACATAAAACTGAAGTCTTGACTCCGTTTTCATATAAGATCCCTGGGCATCCTTTGTAAAGAGTAGGGTGTATCCCAATGTCCTGTCTAAATTGCCCACCTCAGCCTAGTCATTTTGGCCCCCTAATCATCCCGTCTCTGACTGCCTATCTCTCTTTCAACCTTCACCACCTAATAGCTCCTGTGTGATGAATGTAATGGCAGAAAAATGGCTGCCATCGCATCATCAGGTAAATGCTACAAATAAGTGGTAGTGGAAGTCACTTCCCACTCACTGTGCAAAGCGATTTGAGTTGCTATATAAATGTAAAGAGTTATTATCACATTTAGCAAGTGGCAGGCTTTCTCTATCCACTAGAGAAAGTTTTGAACCAAATTCCAAAGCAGAATGTTTTTATCAAATAGGCCCTGAACCTGTAAGAGAGCCAGAATCCAAAACATTGCAAGTTCATCACAATCCAACTATCAATTCTTTTACTGGCTTCAGTTCCAGTCTATCTCTGCAAACGTTCGGCCAAAAGCAGGAATCATCTCTGGACCATGTGCCAGTCCAGCTCAAGGCACAGTCATGTATGCACCCCCAACTCACTCACACTGGCCAATTTAAAGTTGTCAGTTAACCAGAGAAAAGAAAAACAGAGGACAAGGAAATAATCTGCATAGAGTAGTAGGGGGGACAGATGACCAGGTTAAGACTTGAGTCCAGCGTTCTGGCATATGCTGCAGCAGTACTAACCAACATACCACACTGCGGTACCACAACACAGCTCAGAGCTCCTAGATGCCATAGATAACATTAACTTCCATAGGTTTTATTGTCTGAAGCTCGTATGGGAAAGATTTCTAATTATTTTATCCTCAGAGCTCCTAGATGCCATAGATAACATTAACTTCCATAGGTTTTTTATTGTCTGAAGCTCGTATGGGAAAGATTTCTATTTATTTTATTCTTCCTATTTATTATTTTTGCAATGCAAATGACTGGCCATGTGACCATGGTTGTTGCAACTCTTTGAGGTGGGACTTCCTGTTTCTATAGCACATTTCAGAGCTCATTTTCCTCCCTTTCCATGTTGATCTTCTTCTTCATACTCCACCATCTTGACTTCAGTTGTAAACATAGTTGTTTGATGTCCACTAGCACTGCTGAGGAAATTGCAGCATCAAACTCATCACAGTTCTGCAGAAGAGCATTTTTTCTGACTTATATCTGGAAAATACTTTGTATGTGGTAGGACTCAGACTGTTCAGATTATTTGTTTTTTTCAGAATCATTCACTTTGGGATTGTGTCATCATTCCAGTCATATTTTTGCATTCTCTTTACTTCAAGGTTTGTGTCATCATTTACTGCCATCTAGTGAAGGGCAGATGAAGCTCCATGAAGCTTTTGAGGCTTCTTCCTGATTGTACTGCAAAAAGAGAGAAGTGACATCTGGTTGTTTATAGAAACCATAGCAGCCATGAGACTGAGACAGTCAATGGAAGAAGCTCATCTACAAGCCCATGTTGATTGAATAATTTCAATCCAACAAGTGCACTAAAAGCCTAAAAATGCCCAGTATGAGATATTGCTAAGACAATAACGCTGATATTAAAATTCTGCAATAAATGTGTATGCTTGACAATTTTCTACAATAAAAAAGTGTTTAAATGTCTTGTCCTTGTTTGTTGGTATAATAGCATTCATTCTGAATATATTAGATGGCAGCACTGTTTCATATATGACAACTTTTTCATGTGAGGTATTTTTGCTGTTAGAAAATGTGCTTGTGAGTTGGTCAGAGTGAAAGGGACAATGTATAGTGGGATATTTAGGGAATATGCCTACAGTATTAATGGTACATTGTAAGTTCTACAACAGAATAGTAATTATCTTATTGTTGTGTAGCAGATCGAAATGTCCCCACACAGTTGACCACTTTTTTCCAGGTCATTTTTAATTCAGTGCAATCTCAGTATAAAATATGACTGGTAGTTTCACATCTCCTTTAATAGCATGTGGAACAGCATAAAGCTTTAAAGCAATCAGATTGCTCTCAGATCTTCAGTGACATTCAACGCTTAGGATATCATTAGTTATGTGGTAATGAAGATTCAATACACTGTTTTGACATAGCTTGCTTCATTAAAGTGAGACAAGCTTTGAAGCTTCGGTATCAGACGTTCCATCCCTTCCACCATCTTCTCAGATAATATTCCAACCTCGACTTTGTGTGTGCTTGGTTTGTAATATTTTTTATATGTATTGTATTGTTGTATTGTATGTTCATTTGGAGAGGAAACAAAGGTGGGTAATTTCCTAGTATATGTTACCATTTAGTTATGTTTCTTACTTATTAACTCACTGTATATATTGGTGCACCTTCAGTTATTTATGTTTACAGTATATGCATCTTTCTTTACAATACATTCATCTTTCCCCTTTATATCTTGTTAACTACTGTCTTTGACACATGATTTGAAGGATGAAGTGGGGAAACTTGTTGCAAGAGGAGGACAGTGTTGACTTGGCTTAGGCCAAGCTTTTACAGGCCTCAGGCCTGGACGTGTAGCAGCCAGCCAAGACATTCTGAGGTGGTCATTACAAAAAAATCTTAAATGAAAAGGCTTTGAAATGTCACCACCAGGACTAAGCATGTGTCAACAACAGGAGCTGTTACATGATTTGACCTTACTCTACACGTTCTTAGAATCTTGGTAAATTCTCAAGTTAGAATAAAATCACCTGTTAATCTATTTTTAACCAATTAAATTTTTAGTTAGCACAGGTATGGAGGCTATCTCAACGGTTTTGAGTGCCTCACTGAAGCCAGTTTTTCACAGGGCACATTTACACGCACACCCACTGCCATTTACGCCTGGTCGAGATTAATCTTTTTACTCATAAATACATTTCTGCATCATTTTATCAGTCATTTATTTTTTTTACAAAACAGAGTCCCAATTCATTTTCTAAACCCACCTTTTTCCTTTCTGGATTATGTCTAGCTAGATCCTACCCTGGCATCACTGAACACCAATCCATTGCAAGACACATTCAATCAGAATCAGAAATTTATCATTACTAGTCATTTTAATAAAATGTGTGTAACGTGCAGAAGGAACTCCCATGAACACAGAAACAGCCTACAGAAATTCAGCTCAGTTTATTGTCATTATGCATACAATACAACAAGCAGTGCTTGTTTATATTCCCAATGGTACAGAAACAAAGAGAAAATTTAAAAAGCTCCTGAATCATGCGGTGGTCAAAGTTCTTTGTCTCACTTCTGTAGTGTCAGGACCCTGCTAATCTCAACACAAGCACATCAGCTGCATTGTAATTAGCAAATTTGTTCAAACTTTAATTGACAGCAATAATATGCAGGTTGACAATAACTGAATTAAATGTATTCACAATAATAACATGATACTTAATTAGCAAGGGTGACTGAGTTAATACAAGACACACAAGATAACTGTATTTTAGGCTAGACTGATGCTAGAAAACAAAACAAAAAAATCAAAGCAGCAAAGTACCAAAGAAAAATAATATGAGAGTATTATTTAGAATAAGACTAAAAGTAAGAATAAATGAAAGTCAAAGAAACAAAATAGAATTCTACTTTGTGATTCAAAGGCCAAATCACTTTTACTTTAGAGAATTAACAACACCAGTGACTGGCTTTAGTTAAGATACCAAACACGGAATCTTTAAGCTTAAACCCTGAAACAAAAAATGCTTTTGAAATTAATCTGTGAATAAAATCAAGATGATTGTAAGTACCGATAAAATCTACAAAATCCTAAAGAGATTCAAACGGAGAGCGCAAGTTGAAAACCATGAGCCCTTAAAAATAATGGTGTGAATTATTTCACCCCTTTTATTCTTCAAACTCCACCCATCATGTAATTCCCGTGCAATAAATTCATATTAAACCAACCCATGAAGGACTGAGAGTCTGAGGCTTTGGCACCATTATAATAAGGTAATTATCATAATACAATCCCTTCAGAATGTATTCAGAACATTTCACTTTTTAAAAATTGTGTAATGTTGCAGCCATCAAACAACACTCAAAACAGGATTTTATGAGTTTCTTAACCTTTCTTATGAATAAAAAAGCTGAACTTATCAGATTGACACAAGTATTCAGACCCTTTGTTATGACACATATGATTTATCTCAGGCGCATCCATCCCATTGTATTGATCATCATTGAAATGTTTCTGAACTTTTTTTGAGTCCGTCTTTGGTGAATTCAATTCATTGAACTTGATTAAGAAAGGCACACACATGTCTATATGAAGTCCCACAGTTTCAATATGTATCAGAGCAAAAACAAAACCATGAGGTTGAAGGAGTTGTCTGTAGAGCTTAAAGACAGGATTGTACTGTCTGGGGAAGGCTACAAAATAATTCTGTAGCACTGAAAGTTCCTAAGATTACAATGTCATCCATAATCATTGAATGAAAAATGTTTGGAACAACCATGACTCTTTCTAAAGCTGGCTGCCTGACTTAATTCAGTAATCAGGGGAGAAGGGCCTTGGTGACTGTGGTGACCAAGAACCCAATGCTCACTCCGGTTGATCTGCAGAGAACCAGTACAGAGATGGGAAAAAACTTCCAGAAGAACAACCATTATTGTAATCCATTAATCTGGGCGTTACAGCAAATTGGCTAGGTGACACATGAAAGACCACTTGGAGTTTGCAAAAGACATCTAAAGAACTTTCAGACTATGAGAAACAAGCAACAAGGTCTGATGAAGCCAATATTGAACTCTTTAGCCTCAAATCTAAGTCATCATGTTATCATGCGTTTGGGTTACTTATCTGCAGCTAGAACTAGGAGACCAAGGGGGAGGCTGAATGAATGGAGAAAAATACAAAAACTCCAATAATGAAAACCTATTCTAAGTGCTCTGGACCTGAGACTAGGCTGAAAGTTCACCTTTCAACAGGACAATAATCTTAAGCACAAAACATTGAAAACACGGGAGTGGCTTAGGATCAACTCTTTGAATGTTCTTGAATGGTCCAGCAAGAGCCCAGACTTGAACCCAATAAAACATCTCTGCAGAGTCCTGGAAATAGCTTTCTATTGATGGTCTCCACCAAACCTGTCAGAGCTCGAGAGTATAATCCCCAAATCAATGAGTACAAATCTTGTTGCATCATACCCTCAGGACTCCAGGCTGTAATCCTTGGCATGGGACCTCAACAATGAATTGAATAAAGGGTGGACTGTTTGTATCAACATGATAGTTAATTTTTTTTTTTTTTTTAATAAATATGAAAAAAATCCTAAAATCCTGTTTTTGGTTTGTCATTCTGGGGTATTGAGTGCTGCTTCATGAGGGCAAATGAATTTAAATGATTATAACATTAAACTACAATATAACAAAATGTGTAAAAAGTGAAGTGGTCTGAATACTTTCTAAAACAGTATGCAGAACCATGGACCAGAACATTACATTCAGCTCATTCCCCACTTCTGTTTTTACTGTGGATTGGTTTAAAATCGGTTGTCAGCATATCAGCCCAAGACAGATAAGCTGCTTAGCAATCTTCTTATCACAGATCAGCAGAAAGGTTATAAAACAATACAGTAAAGAACTGAAGGGCCTGTCTTTTAGTAAAAAACAACAAAGAAGAATCCAATTAAGTTAAGACGAGAGATTTGTGAGTATTGACCGTACTGTCAAAATGATTGATTTGCCGTATCTTTATTTTATATAGCATCTTTCTACATGCTGGATCTTGCAGTTATGATCTTGATTAGGCAGTTTGATAACTGAATGGCTAGAGTCTTTCATCCTGGAAACGTAGTTCAATGTTAATCAATAATAATCCAAGAACACATTAGACTAAACTCACAAAACATGTAACTGTCAGATATTTATTGGAACATAAGCATTTTCCTCTCATGTAATACATACTTTATCCACTTACATTATGTGTCATTTTTTTCTGAGGCCTCATCTCTAAGGATTTAGCTTAATGGCCAGGATATTGTCATTTTTTATCTCAGAAGCACTCTGTGTAAATTCAATCCATCAGGTATCCTTTACAGGACTAGAGGAGGTGGAATCTGGATTGGTCTCCTCTCTGGGGTCACAGTAGCCTCCTTAGCTTTATGTTTATCGCAGGCAAAATGAGCCAAAAATGTTCATTTTTCTTCAACAAGAAAACATTTTGTTATTACATGTAACAGAAACATTTAAATATCAAACCTTTTACATATTTACAGTAGAAAAGATACTGTATGTCTGCTGTCCACTGCTGTATCAATGCAGATTTAGTAGAAGTCCATTGTTTGATACATTTTGAGCCAGTTACCTATACACAGCCTGATGTTGCAAGGGACATTAGATGTGTGTTTCCTTGTTCGCTTTTCTTTTCTTTTTTTCTGTTGCTTGCACATGAGAGGGTAGAATGTCAGTGCCTGATCTCCATAATCGATGCGGCTACTACGATGGAAAGCTTAGTGACTTCCACATTTCCCTGACACAAACATTGACAATTGTTGCAATGTGAACAGTGCTTAGGGGCCCAACATCTTGCTTTTTCTTGCACTTGATCAGAAATATTTTGCTTTATTGTCAGACAACTACTGTTGCACCATCGTGAACCATCATGCAACTGAATTCAACAGGAATATCATGGTAGCTCAGTCATGGAGTCACAGACCTTGCTTCAGCTTCACTTTCTACCTAAACATCTGATGACCAATTCCCATCATCATCACCATCACTCAAGCAATGGTTCAGTTTTAGTTTGTTCTTTCTTTCTGATTTTACAGCTTTTCATTTGCTGTTGTGTTTTTTTTTTATTTGAAGCTCCACTCATCACATGAATATTGATGAGTTTATCTTATACGAGTAGTTACCATAAAAGTCACAGAAGGCATAGAAATATTCCTTTTCTTTGCAGCATGATGTTGTTTCATACACTAGATGGCAAAAGAACACTGTCCTGACAATTATTTAGGCTTAAAAATGTAAAGCGGATCATTGCATATCACCTTGAGCCTGACTCGGGTTTAACATTAATTTCATGGAATTCAGAGCTGAGTCACCCTCAGCATTACTGCAAAGGAGGTTAAATTATTTAATGAATAAATAAATTTGTTTGTACATTATAGGAGTCAATATAGACAGACAGACATACAGACATACAGACAGACAGATAGATAGATAGATAGATAGATAGATAGATAGATAGATAGATAGATAGATAGATAGATAGATAGATAGATAGATAGATAGATAGATAGATAGATAGGAAATGTTTGGGACAAAGACACATTTTTTCCTTGATTTCACCCTCTATTTTAAATTGCAAATCAAGCTGTTCAGATGTGATTAAAGTACACATTGCAGACTTTCACTTAAGGGTTTTTCACATACACCATGTAGAAATGATGACACTTTTTATACATGGTCCCCCATTTCAGGGCACACTAATGTTTGGGCCATAACAATGTCTATTAAAGCAGTCATATTTAATACTTGGTCACCCATTCCTTACATGCAGTGACTGCTTGAAGTCTGCGATTCACAGACATCACCAAGTGCTGAGGACCTTCTCTGGTGATTCTTTGCCAAGTCTCTAATGTAGCCATCTTCAGCTCTTGCTTGCTTGAGGGGCTTGTCTTCTTAAGTTTTCTTGTCACCATGTTCAGTTGGATTTAAATCAGTTGACTGGCTTGACCATTCCTGAATTTTACACTTTTAGCTTCTTTTTCACACTCCTTTGTTGCCTTAGCAGTATTTCTAGGAACTTGTTGTAGGATGAAGTGCTATCCAATGAATTAGGAGGCTTATACTGAAACTTGAGCAGATAAGATGTTTCTATACACCTCAGAACTCATTTTGTGACTGCCATCAGCAGTTACACCATCAATGAAGGTAAATCTGCCAATACCTGTGGCAGCCATACATGCCCAAGCCATAACAACCACACCACCTTGTGTGACAGAGGAGACAGCATGATTTGGATCTTGGGCAGTTCCTTTTTGTTTCCACACTTTGCTCTTGCTATCACTCTGATACGGGTTCATCTTTGTCTCGTTTGTCCAGAAGACCTATTCTAGAATTCTGCTGGCTCTTTTAAGTCCTTTTTTGCAAACCATAATCTGGCCATCATGCTTTTGTGGTTTGCATCTTGTAGTGTGGCACCTTTGTGTTCCTGTTCATGAAGTCTTCTGCTGATAGTTGTCTTTGACACACACGCACATCTGCCCCCTGAAGATTGTTTTTGATCTGCTGAACAGGTGTTCGGGACTTTTTCTTTATCAAAATGAGGATTCCTCTGTCATCAGCAGTGGAGGTCTTCCTTGGCATACCAGTTCCTTTGTGACTACTGAGTTCATCAGTGCATTCTTTCTTCTTAATAATACTCCAGACAGTTGATATAGATAACCCAAAGGTTTTACTGATGTCTGTAATGGTTTTATTCTTGCTTTTCAGCCTCTTAATGGCTTCTTTGACTTTCATTAACACAGCTCCTCTCCTCCTGTTGAACAATGGCAACTACAAATTCCAAAGGGTAGAAGCAGGTCGAGGTATCTTATGAATTAATGAAACACACCTGAGGAATCACAAACACCTGTGACACCAATTGTCCCAAACGTTGTGGTGCCCTGAAATGGGGAAACCATGTACAAAAAGTGTTGTCATTTCTACATTTAAATGAAAATGTGCAATGTGCACTTTAATCACTTTATTCTGAATTGTCTGATTTGTAATTTTAAACCATGGAGCAGAGGGGTAAATCAAGCAAAAATGTGACTTTGTCTGAAATATTATTTAGGGCACAACAGACAGACAGACAGACAGACAGACAAACAGATAGATAGATAGATAGATAGATAGATAGATAGATAGATTCTCTATCTATCTATCTATCTATCTATCTATCTATCTATCTATCTATCTATGTGAAAATCTGTGTGTGTCCTATGAATAGTTAACAGGAGGCCAGTAAGACTACATGACCCTCTCCTTTTATAATTTAATCATTACAGATTGTATATGCATATACATAAATGTATTTATAGCACTAAATATATTCTACTTTTCTGAGGCTGCAATAAAAATTTTGCTTTGTAAAATCTTTCATAAGCAACTGCGTAAAATATAATTTGGAACAAATCCCTAGATGGATATGCTCCTGCTTATCTGCTTTCATTTCTGTTTTGACAAGCTGAATGCAGTGTAAACAACTGTTAAAGTGCACTTTCAAAACACTTAAAAAGAGAAAAAAAAACCTGCATTTTTAATATATTTACTGCTGCCAATGCATATGTTCTTACTTTACATTTTTCCTATGATGTCAAAGCCATAAAGCTTTCAATCTATCTTTAGAAATGAAACTTTTCTTTTTTAAATTTGAAACAAGAGCTTAAGGCAAGTTATTTTGTATAAAATGCTGAAATACTTCTGTATTCCCTCTGACTAAGCTGACTGATCTGCTTCCATGCTTCATCATGCTTGTTTTATTTATTGCACAAGTTGCTAATCATTTTGCCTTTCAAACTGTCCTTGATGTCTTACATAGGACTGAGCAAGTATAGAAAATGAATGAATTGATGGATAGATGGATGGGCGCAGTATAAGAGTCACGTGAGCTAAATTAAAAAGGCTGACAGCGTGAAAAATAGGAAATAGAAGAAGAAGAGACTTTATAGGAAGGCCACACCCGAGATTTGATTTTCTCCATCCTATAGCAGGCTGTGCTTGGGTCCTAACGTCATAGTAGGGATTGGTGTTTATTTACAGTAAATGAAATAAGAGCCCAAACAGGTTATGATTTGCCTTTCATATTGACAGAACTTTTTTTACTTCTAGATAGCACACCTTTACAAACAGTCAACACAGAACCATTTCCTTGTGCCTTGTCCAAGCTCCTCAGGGTTGGGGACCCTTTCTTTTCTTTAGAGACCAACTCACCTGAAGTGGAGTTCCTCCCCATTCTTTCGCCAGCAGTAAAGTCCCGACTGGCTGCCCTGGACCTCCTCCTGTTCTCACTATGGCTCACCAGAGTCCTGTCTCATGAAGATTTTATGAGGCAAGAGTTTTTTGTGGTTCACTTCCATGGCCTTCATGAGCCTTGGCCTGTTTCTTGAAGTTTCTAGTCCAGCTATGTAAAAAAACAAAACACATTTTGAGGTATCCTTAGTGGCAGAGCAAACAGGGATCCACAAATGTGAAACAACATTATTATAAAGCCTAATATATTACAGAATCTAGTTTTGAAGTTTAAAAAGGACATGTTAACGGCACCAAAATATAGTCACACAAGACTATTCCCCCATTTGCTGCCATGCTTGAAAATGGATAAGCACACATCAGATAGGTTGGAGCGCACTAAAAAGTGAGAAAATGCTCTGTTTAGTTCAACTTAGGTTCTGCTCAAACACCTGTTTGTTTCAAGCCAAATGACGGTTACATCTGGTCAAAACTGCAATGACAAAGCGCACAGAGAAGAGCAAAATAACAAGCAGGAGGGAGAAGGCCTGTCAGATGAAGAAAGCGACCATTTAGTTATTACAGAAAGCAGAGTGACGGACTCAGATAAAAACTATGATAACGTAATGGTGCTGACAAGTTGAATCAGCCTGGGGCTGAGTCGCCACCAGTATGAGCTTTCATTTCATCATATAAATGAGTAAGTTCAGTGCCAGCTGCAGGGGAGCCTTTAAAGCCTGCCAAAGTTTCACAAGAATTGTGACTTGTGGAACAACAGCAAATGGTCCTAAGATTTGCGAGCCTACCTAAAAGAGCAGTGCAAGAGCAAGAATTGATTGAGATTTGGCACCAGTGAGCGCCACAGCAGTCCAGCACTACAATAACTAGAGTGAGATGGATGTGTAGCAAGTTATGAAAGCAGCAGTGTCAGTGGCCCATCACAATTTACTACTCCTGACAATGCTAACTTTGCACCCTCATTCAGGCTTAGCACTTAAGAAAGTAACTCCACCGATATGGACAGGTTCTAAATTCAGGTGCTCACCTCTGATGTCATAACAGTCCTTATCGATCATGTGCTAAATCCTTGGAACTTGTGTGCATTGGGCAGTCATTAAGATGTGCGGAGTAGTAGGATCGAGGGTTTTTACAGGGTAGTGGTTTCGTGAGGGGGCCCACTAGCAAGCTTGCCTCTCAGTTCAAAAGCCTTTCTTTAAATATCCCAAGTACTTAGATGTTCCCCCACACTGTGCACCCATCTGAGACCTAACTAGCTGGCAGAGCAACCTGTGACAAATAATACAAAAGATTTTGGAATTCATAAAATTTAAAGAGGGCTGGCATAGTATGTAGCACTGCTGCCATTACAGAATCAAGACAAGAGTTTGCACATTCTCCCTCTGTCTGCAAGAGCTTTTCTCCACATTCTCAGATTTCTTCTCACATCCCAAACATGTGCCTGTTAAATTAATTGGTAACACTTAATTCATCTCAAATGAGTATGAGCATACATTTTGCTGACATGAGCTGGCAACATATCTTGAGTTGATTCCTGCTTTTTGCCCAGAAATGCTGGGACAGGCTTCAGCACCACAGAGATTATCTGCAGTATATAAAGAACCTGAAGATCACTGATGCTTTACCACTTCACAAAAAACCCAGACAGTACATATATTACATTTACATCACTCATATTTCAGACTATTCAAACTTTCTCAGTGGCCGCAAACAATTGACAGAAGCAGTAAAGAATGCGCAGGAGAAGACATTAGATGTGGCAGAATAGATGGATGTGTGGAGGTATAAAAAAGACAGAATAAAAACTGAGAAAATCAGAGGTTCAACAAAAGTGACAGAGATATCTAAGAAAGTACAGGAAGGTAGGCTGAAATGGCATGGATATATGATGAGAAGAGACAATAAATATGTGGGCAAAAGGGTGATGGGAATGGAAGTACAGGGGAAGAGAAGGTGAGGGAGACCAAAGTGGAGATGGAGGGATAAAGTAAAAGAAGATTTGAAGGAAGGGAGCTTCACAGGGGAGGAGATGCAGGACTGAGCTGTTTGGAGAAGGTTGATCAAGCATGTCGACCCAACATAGAAGTGTGGACAGAGGAAGAGGAAGAAGAAGATACCTGACTACCTTGTACTTGCATTAGATTGCTATTGATTCTGATGTGTAACTATGTAGTGTTTATGTACTTTTTTAAACATGCTTTCAGTGAGACTTTAGGTAGTATAGCGTATAGATTTTTACTTATAACTAGCTGTTCCCCGCAGCTCCACCCGTGTAGTAGTGGAACAGGACAAACTTTAAAAATCAATAAACTAAAAGGTCTCGCTAGCTAAGCAGAGGCAAGTTACGTTTCAAAACACAGAGGTAGACGGACTCCCCAATCCTGACGTCACGCTTCCCCCTCCCCTCGGCCCGCATCCTCTGTCTCGAATTAGTGCAAATGTATCGCTCCTGCAATCGAACTATGATTCTTAGCGCGATGAGAGAAGTCACAAAATCAACCAGAATGTTCAAGCAAATTCTAGAAAGAAACCCCAATCTAAATCCGTTAGGTAATTAGAGATGATTTTAATGACTTTGTGACTCCAGTTAAACACTTGGTTCTGTCCCAAAACTGATACTACACTGAACTGCACTGTGATTGTGGATATCTTAAGTACAGTAGAAAGCTTTACCTCTCTGTCCAGGACACTGCTAGTACAAAAAGTAGAAGTGTAGTGATTGTTGGTGACATTCTTAAAAAATGCATTAATTTCAAAGTCTAACAAAACTTACAATATGTAATGGTTATTACTAATAACAAGTTGTAGGGGGGCTTCATTGCTTGTGTGCTCATTCACTTTCCTGCTGCCAGAGCAAACAAACACATTTTGCTGAATTTAAAAGGGAATGGTCCAGTGAACTATGAAATAGATCCTCTGTGCAGTATGTTACTATTTTACTCTAAGCAGAACAGGGTCATTTGTGTGTTAATTTTCCCTTTCCTATTTGAGAATGCCATTGATGTTTGTTGCCTTCTATTCATCCATTTAGTCACCTACATTCTGGGCCACTTTAGTGCAGTACAAGGACATGAGATGCCAGGGCCTTAGCCTGATCACATTTGTTATTAGGCAGGAGTCACATATGAGTGGTAAACCAGTCCATGGAAAAGTGAGCCCCAAGTATGACACTATAGAAGTTTAGAATCACCATTTAAACTAAGCGACACATTACTGGGATTGGGGGGAGAATTTGAATATGTAGAGAACATCTCACATACAGTAAGCACAAATATACAGAAAGTGATCAAGCCAGGAATTAAATCAAGATCCTTTGAGCTGTAAGGCAGCAGTTATAAACACTGGACTACCATGGCATCCCTTACACAAACGATATTTGATCAAATATTTTAGACAGACAGACAGACACAGTCATACAGACAGATAGATAGATAGATAGATAGATAGATAGATAGATAGATAGATAGATAGATAGATAGATAGATAGATAGATAGATAGCTGGTGCTCCCTTACCTGGCCAGGATGTACTTACAGATGAATTCCTATTCACTTTCCATGTCTGGAGATTGACAAAATGTATGAATAGGGGGGACTGCCTTCCAGAGTCATGTGTACCCCAGTTAACTGAGCGGCGACATCCCAGTTGCGTAGCTTTCACTTGTACGTCTACATAGACATATGGGAGTTATAGAGCTAGAGGGCGGTTCTAGTAGTAGTAGAAGTCCCAGTAGTGTTTCTTGACACACTTCTGCTGAATAATTGTTGGCTGAAAGTCCTCATTGTTAGTGTGTCAAAGAGAGGATGTGCAGCATTGTTCATAATGGCACTCAATTTGGTTTTCATTCTCTCCTTTTCCACATCCTCCAGGAGGTCCAGAGTGTGTGTTATTACCAAGTTTCCATTTTTATTTAGCTTATTGATTCTGTGGGCCTCTTTTGAAGTTACCAGCCTAGCACACCAAAGTTCTGGACTTGAATTCTAGACACTGTTTCAGATTTTCCTTCCACATCCCAAAAGTGTGTATTAAGGCCATGTCACGTCTGACGACTTTTCATTTGTAGCCTTCATTTACGTAACCTTCGAGAGATGGAGGCAATCATCATCACAGTCCAGCGAAGGCAAACTGCATAATGTGACATGCCCAACAATTCACTCCAAATTGTCCATGACTTGCTCCAATAAAATCAAACAGATTTGATATTGTCTTTAGTTGGAAGGGCAGACCTGTATGTAAAGAAGTGCTGATAACCAATCAATGTTCTTTAAAATGTACAATGTATATAAGGAACGCTGGTGGTTTAGACCTCACAAATGGAAGGGAAGCTCTCATGCCTGGTGTCCTGTATTTTACAAAGCACAGCAGAATGGAAAAAAGGAAAAAAAAAAAAAAAAAAGGGTAGCGGTTTTGGGTGAACTCGCTGTACCTTTTAAACTTTTGTGCAGTACTGTCTCCATCAGGCAGCACACTATTGACTGTCACAAAAATGGGCATGTGACATTTCCAGAAATTTCAGTCGTGTAAATTGACATCAGCTGGCCATATGATCAGCAAGTGCCATGGTCAAGTCTGACATACCCAGTGACTAGAAGTTGCATAGTGTGATATCAACTTTAGTTTAATTCATATCTCTAAAATGACCTTGCATTAGAGAGTGCAGGTATGTGAACATGTTTGTCTAGAAACAGGTTGGTACCCATCTGAAGACGGTAGTGGTATGAGCGGAGGACACAGACATGGCAAATAGGGTTTGAGGCTTTGTAAAATTCCCAAAGAAGTAGGCCATAGTCTTCATCAGCCTGTCCAGATATGGTCTTACCCTGGGCAGCCAACCCCTCACGAATATCCCACAACTATTACCTGCAGACTTTTCCCCATAGCATGCCTAAAATGGAGAACTGGCTTTTAGGTTCAAAATACAATGAAAGTCCCAAAATATACCAAAAATGTCTTACAAGGGAAAGAGAGAAGCCATAAAAATCCACACAATGTCATTTTAAAACTTGAGGATTTTTTAACAAAAATCAGGAAACAGCAAAAATGCACAAAGGAAAATCTAAGATCAAGAACATCTAATCAACCATAAACAACCAGAAAAGCACTATTAACAAATGACTCTTACAACACGGCTGGGCCATCTCTCTCTACCCTAAATATGAAAGCAGAAGTAGAGCCAAGCAACAGTAATGTCAGGGTGGCCCCACCTCCTGTGGTTGCACCAACAAAACTCAAGATATGGCTGAACATTTAAAAATGTTATACACAAATAATGAATGATAAACAAGACTAATAAAAAATAACACCAAAACATAATAAATTATAATTCAAAATTAAACAGAATAACAAACAAACAGAAAATATGCATAAGGATATAAACCTGTCATGCCCCAGTGAAGTGTTTCTCCTCGTACTGGGGATCAAATTCATGTTTCATGTCTCTTTTGATTATGTATGATACTTTGTTGTATGTTCTTTATGTGCATTATTCTTTATTTTTGGTTTTGTCTCTGTATATAAGTTGCCTTTGTCATTTTTGATGTGTTTGGTGGGTGATCCCCCAAGAGATGAGGCCATATGCCAGTCATTGTCAGGAGCTGCCCTTTATTCTATACATTTGGAGGGTCTCCCACAGTTCCTGGTGGTTCATTGCGAATGTACTCTGGGTTGGTAGGATAATTGTGTGTAATGTTGACCTTCATGTTCTGTGTTTGACAACATTTTTGAATTCTATTTTGGGACTGTTTTTCGACTTGGATTGCGTTTGTTACAGACAATTCCAGTTTGTCTTTATGCTCCATGGAGCTGCGTTGTGTTTGTGAAAGAATTAATCTTTTATTTTTTAAAGATTTGGTGCTTACCCTTATTACTAGGCTGGGGTTTTACTATGAAAGTCCCCTCCGGTGGCCATTATTGAAAGTGCTTTTGGAACTCCCAGTTCTCAACAAAACCCTGGTTGAAATATAATAGAAGGGGTCGACTCTTGTTTCTGAGACCCTGTAGTGCACAAAGTAGGTACAGATAATGGAAGATGAATAAATCACAAAGGAGGTGTTACAGTAATATTAGTGTTGGGGACTGGGTTTAGACCTCAGCCTCCTTGTTTTCCATATTGAGTTTTCATGTTTTCCTTCTGAGTTAATGAGTTTTGTTTCTCAGGTGCTCTTTTTTGTCAATATTGATGATTGGTGACAAATCTCCTAACTCACACACCAGCCTCGGAGTGTGTACCTTACCTCCGCTTAGCTAGCGAACGAGAGAACTACTTAACAGATTTAGAGCGAGTTTTTTTCTATATTTTGCTTGAACATTCTGGTTGATTTTGTGACTTCTGTCATTGCGCTAAGAATTATAATTTGCTTGCAGGAGCTATATATTTCGACAATCCGAGACAGAGGCTGCGGGCTGAGGGGAGGAGGAAGCGTGAGGTCAGGAGTGGGGAGCCGGGCAGGGCCCTCCTCACTGTCCTGTTTCACTACTACGTGGGTGGATCTATGGGGGACAGCTAGTAATATATGTTATGGCAAACCTAATGGCAGTGATGCCTCACCACTCCAAGTACATGGGTTCAAATCCTGACCCTGTCTCTACTTGTGAGGACTTTATGCATGTCCTCATCTGTCCCTGTGATTATCACCAAACTTTCTGGTTTCCTCACACATTTCTAAGATACCCATATATTTTCAGCCTTGTTTAATTTCATTCAGGGTCATCTGTTCTGGCGTATATTATAGCAGGATCACAAAGGCACAAATTAAGAATGGATGAAGAATTCCTCAAAAAAATGGCCATTAAATTGATTGGAAGTTCTAAATTGCCTTATTATGCCCTGTCTAGAATTGGCTCCTGCAGTACACTCCTTAAGACTGGTGGTTTAGAGGATTACTAAATAAATATTTGCTTGAGTTTCTTGATCTCTTCTTCTGTTTGTTTTTCCTATAGGGTTCTCTGGATGCATTGAATATTTCAGCTTGAACAGGACGCTTTTACCTTTTAGTGGCTGGAGTAATATGGTGACAGTGACAGCAAGTCGAATTCCAGTGAGAACTGGCTGTTTCCCATCCACTTGCGACGGCTCTTCCTGTTTGCAGGATGCCATCCAGCCATCATGCCTTTCTCAGCCATGTCTGAATGGCGGAACGTGCATTGCTGCGGCAGACACAGAATGGTATTGCCTGTGCTTGGGGAACTTTACTGGGCCATTGTGTGAAACTTGCATGTTTGCTTTGGAGAGCAATGACGCCTGTCAGAAAAGAGACATAAGCATTCCTTTGTGGGTCATAGGCGCCATACTTCCTGCCGCAATTGTTCTGTTTCTCTTCCTCTTCTTCATCCTACTTAAGTTTCGAGCAATGTTTAAAAAACAACAGTGTAAAGGCTCAGACGCAACAATGGGAGAGAGAAATGGAACAGAGAACAAAGCTTTTAATGATGAGAATGAATGCGTGGCTGTACAGGATATCATCGATGCTGCTGATAAACAGCCAGATGTCATCAAGGCTAAAAAAGCCTGTAAGACTAGAGCGGTGACCTGTGTACATCACCTTGAGCACGAGCAGCCATGCAAGCATAATGAGAGGGAATTACGATACGATGACGCTGACAGCACTGGCTGCATTGCTCTGTCTAAGGCTCAGATGACTCATCAGCCCGGTCTCGCACAATCTGTACCTAACCCTCAGGGAGCGAGGAGGCTTGCCATTTTCTGTAAGCATGCAGAAGCTCTGCTCAGTCCCCAGAGTACTGTAGGCTCAGGCAGCACAGAGAATGGAAACCCAGCTTTTACTGTGAGAAACAGTAAGGGACATGATCCCAGGTGTCTTCTTCAGTTACCTTATGGAAAAATAATCAGTGGCAAGCTGAGAGACACCCAGCGTCAAGTTGTATGGCACAGCCCGTGCCACACTGTTTATCAATGTCATCCTCACTTCCCAGACTGGCCATCTGAAATCATGGATGACCTCAGAAAATTGAATTCACCCATGGCCTCCAGGAGAGGGCTAGAAAGCAGCATGCTGCATGTGGAATCTGATAGCATGACATCCATTCCTGTGGCTCCATTAGATGATAGCTCCTCTGACAGCGAATCCCACAGCTCGTTTACTTGCTCTGAATATGAATGTGAAAAAGATCTCATCTTCAGGAGCACCTTTGAACAGCCTGGCCTACACATAAGGACTGCCCGCAGTTGCTGCTCCCAACTGGCCAATGAGGCCTGTGGTGATCTGAGCTCTGATGTTCACAGTCAGCCAGCCTCTGGTGACCACGGGTGGCACGCCATACTGAGTGCAGATCTGCATTTCAGTAGCTATGCTGAGGTTTTTGAAGATCTGGCAGAGCTTCCTATTGAAGTTGAAGGTGTAAGTGAGCGGAGCTTTGACACAAAAAGTGACCCGGAGGAAATATTTTGACTTTTTATATGCAGAAAATCTGCGGTGGGCTGGCGCCCTGCCTGGGGTTTGTTTCCTGCCTTGCACCCCTGTGTTGGCTGGGATTGGCTCCAGCAGACCCCCGTTACCCTGTTGTCGGGATATAGCGGGTTGGATAATGGATGGATGGATATGCAGAAAATATAATGCTTGGTGTCCTGTAGAATGATATGCCAATAAACCTTGCCATCTTGTGTAAGTCAGATGTTCTGTAGTCAGCACTACAACTCGATTTATTTTCACTGCTATCACTGAAGGTTTAAAGTCTTTTAAATAAATTCTTGAAAATGTATCCTGAAAGTTATTGTAAAGTTTGTTTTCATTACAATGTAAATGAATAATGTAGTAGTGTACATTATCCAGTGATATTAGAATACATTTTAAACATTTTGTAAGCCAACAAGGGGTGTTAGCACAGTCAGGTCAGGATCAGTGCTGGGAAATGTACTGTGGAAAAGTCATTCTGAAACAATTAAGACAAGATAATCACAAAAACAAAAATTATTACATAAATAGCAATTTTGCATTTGCATTAAAGAAACAGTGTAATTCACAGTCAGGCTGTCCTGGATACCCTCAATTAAAGTCCACAAATGATGAATACAGAATTTAGCTGAGGAACTCCTGGTGCTCCAGCTGTTATCTTCTTCAGAAGCTGTCAGGGTGTGCAGATGTTGGGAATGTGGAAGGGACAACATTTGCAAGTCCCAGGGTTGACCAAGTCAGCAGCTGTGGTGCCCCACTGTGTCCAGGGTCTGGGGGCCATAGAGTCCCAAAGGCCAGGATATATTAACACTTTTTGTAATATCGCTTTAGTCAAATAAACTGTTGGTTTTTAAATTCAGAGCTGCAGTCCCAAAAGGGCTGCATGTTTTTGCTCCAATCAATAAGTCATAACACCTTTAACTGATCTTATTTAATTAGATTGTCTTTTTTCTTTTCTGTTATTTTGCATTCAGAAAAGCACAGCAGTGTAATTTTTGCATTTATAAGACATTTAAAAATATTTGTGCTTTTGGGATAGCTTTGAAAGTGTAGCTCTCTTTTGTTGTTTTTCTATGTATTTGTTTTTTTCTATGCTGTTTGCTCCATTCATTGTTTCCTAATAATGATAATTAGCAACAAGCAGAGCAGACACCTGGCCAAATGACACAGAGTGGTGAAAGGCTGCATCTACTTCAGTGTCAGATCTTCTAACATGATCATTATTAAATAATAACCCTATTAGGAGGTTGTTTCAGTCCGGCCCATTGATCAGTGAAATTTACCAAAGCGTTCTTCACAGTGAATATGCTGTGTTCACCAGTGACACTGTTCACTGAATATTTTCCTGCAAATCTGACGTGTGACTGGTTTAGGCAAACATTTTTTCCCAGTGCCCCATGATGCTTTGTGAGGCCAGTGTTCCATCACAGGGCTGTATTATAACCCACTCAAAACTACTTCTGTTTTTCCTGTCCAATTGACTTCATTTTGTTGAGTTCAACAAAGCTTCTGAACGTTTCTTTGATTTTCCCAAAACTGTGATGAGGCATATCAGCATGCTTGGCCATCACTATTAGTAAATAACAGATTAGATAACCAGAACACACAGAAAAGCAGAATGAATCCCACAATCATGATGAAAATATGAAATACACAATTTAAAAAATGCTAAACTATCCAAGTGTAGCATACATAACTGCTTTGTACATTCTAATAAAAATGTACTAAACCGTTTTGTAATTTCTGCATTGACCTCAAAACACAGAACAAATGAAATAACAGCTTGCTTATTCAGGCTCAAAGTCCAATTAAAAGCAGAAGTTGGATTGAACAAAAACATGGGGGCTGAGACTGAGAATCACACCAACCAGTGCTGAACCAGGAGCTTGAAACCAGGACCTCCAAAGAACTTTCTCAGTCTTTCTCCTGTCACAGCCCAAGAAATGCTTTCTCGAAGAGCTGACATAGCTCAATAATGAAAACAAAAAGAAAGAATAGAAGAATAAAGGGAAAAGCAAGCAATGTAGCGTAAAAAAATAAATATTAAAAAGAAGATGGCCCTGAGACAAATCATTTGCTTCATTTTCTGATCATTGTTATTCTAGTCCAGTCCACTCATCAACACGTTCACATTCTGGCAGCTGTCCTATTAACACCTGGCAGCTGGGATTCAACATGCTGCCCACCCAATTGTGCAATAATATCCTTGTAGAAGGGGAGCATCAGATAATCGGTAAAATTAGAGGGTCACATGTTTCTTCTTGCCTGTCAAATGAGTTCTAACTAGAAGGTAGTGTAGTTATTTCACATAAAGGAAGACAGAAGTTTTGAGGTAAGGTAGTCACACTAATCAAGGCTCCAGAGACATGCTGAATATTGATGAGCATCTGCAAATAAGAATAGACAATACTGAGTCTATGAACTCCACAATTAACAAAAAATAAAATACATATGGTACATGAACTGCGGTGGGCTGGCGCCCTGCCCGGGGTTTGTTTCCCGCCTTGCGTTCTGTGTTGGCTGGGATTGGCTCCAGCAGACCCCTGTGACCTTGGAGTTTGGATATAGCGGGTTGGATAATGGATGGATGGATGGATAGTACTTGAAAGAATAATAATTCATATTCAGGTTACATGAGTGAAAAACGTATTGAAAATGCAGACTACAGTGACACTCTGAACATTAATTGAAGTTTATGTCTGCCTATATCATTTAGAATATAAAAGATGTTTGCAAACACACACGGTGCATGTATATATAAATATTATGGAAGTCAACCCCAACATAGACACAGTGACACAAGTCCAAAAGCACACGCTTTTATTTTCTTTTTGTTGCCTTTGCCAGCACAGTGCATAAATGATCAACAACATCACTATTGCTCAGTTCCCTTTTCTCTCTTTTCTCTTTCTTTCTCTCTTTTTCTTCTGCCGTCTATACTCTTCTCTGCAAGTTTTGTCCACCACCTCCTGACTCTGGCTCTTTGAACGAAGTAAGGTGGCCTTTGGTCATCTGGCAGCACTCTCGAGTGTGGCAGAAGTGCTGCAGTGCAGGGCTCCACAACTCTTGCAGTGGCCACAAGCCCCAGCAGAGTTGAGTTTCCAAGCTCCAAGCATGTGGCCCTGAATATGTCCTCTCCCCCGGTCCTTTCATCACAGGGATGTCCTTGCTGGGAAAGGTCCCTGGTTGTCTGCCACTATATACATATATATATATATATATATATACTGTATGTATATATATATATATATATATATATATATAGAGAGAGAGAGAGAGAGAGAGAGAGAGAGAGAGAGAGAGAAACAAAGTCAAAAGGAAGAGGGCCACACTTGCTTGGGAGGATTGGCAGGAGATGACAAGGTACTTATAATTAGCTTTATAATTTGAAGTAAACCTACTAAGGTATTTGTATTCAATAAAACAGCTTTATTTTATCCTAGATTTGTGTCTGAGGTGGTTGCCTGGTTCAGGGTTCTAGGGTAACCCCCAGTGACCACTATGCTATCTATATAGTAACCAGTTTGGGGTGCCACCAAACCCCAAACCCTAAACCCAATAATTCCCAACTCTGTCAAATAATGAATCGACCAAGCACCATATACAATAAAGCACTGCCAATAATCATACCAAATAATGAACCTCTTTCCTCTAATTCTACCCCCAATTGATTGTCAGTCCTTTTATGGTGGAACCGGAAAACCTTCTGGTGACCCAGCATGTCCTCCCTTGACAGCGCCCCCTTGTGGCACACAGGAATCCAAACAGGGCTGCACTTGGATTCCACTATCTCATGAACCGCTGTGGTTGTCCAAGCTACGTTGCCTCAACAGGACCACTGTCACCTAATGCATGGGGGATGGAAATGCTGCTGGCCTGTGGCTTCTGCTCATTCATCCCATAGCACCTTTCATCTTGGTGGGAGTCCATTCCAAAATAGAGCCAGGATGCCTATCTGTCCTCCATGGTACTAACAATATACAGTTGTGCTTGAAAGTTTGTGAACCCTTTAGAATTTTCTATATTTTTGCGTAATTATATGACCTAAAACATCATCAGATTTTCACTCAAGTCCTAAAAGTAGATAAAGAGAAACCAGTTAAACAAATGAGACAAAAATATTATACTTGGTCATTTATTTATTAAGGAAAATGATCGAATATTACATATTTGTGAGTGGCAAAAGTATGTGAACCTTTGCTTTCAGTATCTGGTGTGACCCCCCCTTTGCAGCAATAACTGCAACTAAACGTTTCCGGTAACTTTTGATCATTCCTGCTCACCGGTTTGGAGGAATTTTAGCCCATTCCTCCATACAGAACAGCTTCAACTCTCGGATGTTGGTGGGTTTCATCACATTAACTGCTCACTTCAGGTCCTTCCAGAACATTTCAATTGGATTAAGGTGAAAACTTTGACTTGGCCATTCCAAAGCATGAACTTTATTCTTCTTTAACCATTCTTTGGTAGAACGACTTGTGTGCTTAGGGTCATTGTCTTGCTGCATGACCCACCTTCTCTTGAGATTCAGTTCATGGACAGATGTCCTGACATTTTCCTTTAGAATTCTCTGATATAATTCAGAATTCATTGTTCCATCAATGAAGGCAAGCCGTCTGCCCAGATGCAGCAAAACAGGCCCAAACCATGATACTACCACCACCATGTTTCACAGATGGGATAAGGTTCTTATGCTGGAATGCAGTGTTTTCCTTTCTTCAAACATAACGCTTTTCATTTAAACCAGAAAGTTCTATTTTGGTCTCATCCGTCCACAAAACATTCTTCCAATAGCCTTCTGGTTTGTCCACGTGATCTTTAGCAAACTGCCGACGATCAGCAATGTTTCTTTTGGAGAGCAGTGGCTTTCTCCTTGCAACCCTGCCATGCACACCATTGTTGTTCAGTGTTCTTCTGATGGTGGACTCATAAATATGAACATTAGCCAATGTGAGAGAGGCCTTCAGTTGCTTAGAAGTTACCCTGGGGTCCTTTGTGACCTCGCCGACTATTACATGCCTTGCTCTTGGAGTGATCTTTGTTGGTCGACCACTCCTGGGGAGGGTAACAATGGTCTTGAATTTCCTCCATTTGTACACAATCTGTCTGACTGTGGATTGGTGGAGTCCAAACTCTTTAGAGATGGTTTTGTAACCTTTTCCAGCCTGATGAGCATCAACAACTCTTTTTCAGAGGTCCTCAGAAATCTCCTTTGTTTGTGCCATGATAGACTTCCACAAACGTGTTGTGAAGAGCAGACTTTGATAAATCCCTGTTCTTAAATAACACAGGGTGCCCACTCACACCTGATTGTCATCCCATTGATTGGAAACACCTGACTCTAATTTCACCTTCAAACTAACTGCTAATCCTAGAGGTTCACATACTTTTGCCACCCACAAATATGTAATATTCGATCATTTTCCTTAATAAATAAATGACCAAGTATAATATTTTTTTCTCATTTGTTTAACTGGTTTCTCTTTAACTACTTAAGGACTTGAGTGAAAATCTGATGATGTTTTAGGTCATATTTACGCAAAAATATAGAAAATTCTAAAGGGTCCACAAACTTTCAAGCACAACTGTATGTACATACAGTATATGTATATATACACACACATACATACACATAAATATTGTTTTAAATTAAAGATGTAAACATGATTTTCCCATGTTGATACAACTAAAACTTATATTTTGAGTGGGATAAAGTTTTTGAATTGAAGGCCCACTTCTCCCCTTCATTCATTGGTTAAGATTCCTGTCTTTAATTCAAAAGCTCATTCTCTGTGTGTACTGCTCTCATTTTCCAGAAAATATTTTGACAATATTTTTACAAAGAAAAAGCATGTATTGTGCCTGTTTTCAGCATATGACTGGATAATTTGACATTTGGATTATGTAACATGAATATTGTGAGATGTTTTTATGAATGTTTGGTGGAGTGCAATGTTTATTATGTCTGTTCTGCAGAAACATGACATTAAAGGTTTTCCTTGGCCATCACTACTAACTACATGGTAAGTAACATGTACAGTAAAACCAACTCATTTTTCAGGGGTGTATTCCTTTAAAACGTGCTTGGGAAACTTTTTATTTTTAATTCAAATCTCTCAACAATATCCCTATATGATTAATATGGCAGGGTAATATACATCATCATTATAAATACCACTGTAAGAATATAATAATCTCACTTACTTTAATATGCTCCTAAAAGAGTGCTCTGATTTTCAGCAATCAAAATGCTAAAACCTTGCATTAAATGTCTAGAATGCAAGGATGCAGCGTTGAAAACATCATCTCCTATTTAAAAAGAACATACATTATGTAAACGAGGCTGTTTAAACAAAACGCCTTTAATTCTGTAAGGCTTGTCCTTTAAAGGATAAAGTGTGCAGTAGGTGAAGGCGATTGCCTGACTGAAATATATTCCAGCTTTCCGGCAGTATGTGCAAAGGGAGAATGAGCAGCATGATGGATGGCTGATGGATATTCCAGAATGGCAGTTGATTTACCCATATTTTAATAGATGGATTTAAAAAATGATGGATGGTGGCACTGCCTATTCCCATTTTCTTTACCTTCATGTTTCTCACTTTCCAGCGCCTCTATATTTCCTGAAACCATCTTGTTGTACTTGTGGAGTCAGTCTCTCTCTCTCAGGCTTTTCTCCCATTAGGCCATGCTTAGCTACGAGAAACCCAAGGTGCTTCTTACCTACACATACACTCCATTTTAATTGCCTCTTCTTGATTCAGACAAGTGGCAATTCTACTCCAAGGTCTTGGCATATTGTCACGCCTCTCATGGAATGAGAGCCTGGCATCCCTGCTGAGGATCCTCTTTTCAGCCATTTGTAATTGTGCTTTCATTTCTGGGATAATGTCTAAATGCAGTATTGCTGCTGTTTAAATGTAATGTAACATTTATAACAAATTACAGTTTGCTTTACTGCAAGCTAAGCTGCTGGAGATTTTGTAGTATTAAAATATCTTTGCACATGCAGACTATGGCTGACTGCTGCCAAACTATACATCTGAACAAGTTAATATAATATGGGTCAATAATCTGCAATGTTGCCGACATTTATGTGACATTAGTCATAGGAGACCTAACAAAAATAACCTTTACACTGCCTACGCCTTGAATGCAGTGTCCTTCGTAATGTTTGCGACACAGACACATTTTCCTTGATTTAGCCCTCGGCTCCACAGTTTAAAGTTACAAACCAAACAATTCAGATGTGAGTGAAGTGCACATTGTAGACATTCATTTATGGGTCTTTGCATACTCTTTGGTCACACCATGTAGAATTGACAACACTTCTCTACAAGGCCCCCACATTTCAGGGCGCCATAATATTTGGGACATAGCAATGGCAGGTACATTAAAGCAGTCAGATTAAGTACTTTGTTGCATATCTCTTGCATGCAATAACTGCTTGAAGTCAAAGGAAAAAGGAAATGTTTAATGAAAGAAGGCACAAGATAGGCAAAAAATGCTCAAGGAGGGGATTAAACAGGCAATCCAAAGCTATCAATCCCAATACATTAATCAGAAGGCAAAAAATCAAGAGGCAGAATAAAAGCAACTCCTAACAAACTCAATGAACTACTTACTGGGTCTTTTTCTCTGTCTGACTTGTAAAGTCACAGGGAGGATATGGCAGCAGTGACGTCAGGGTGAACCCACAAAGTACATGTAAGAGCAGCACACAGTTAATGAATAATAAACAAAACCAACAAAAATGACACAAAACAACAATAAAATACTGTGAATAAATACAAGCCAGAGAAAAAAAAACCCTGGCTGCAGCATAACAAGTTGTATTAGTCTTTAATATTCAACAAAGAATTCAGTAAAGTACATTAAATACCTTAGTTTATCACTCTAACAATCACAGTCACACATATGTGTGGTGAAGCTCATAAAAACAATAAATGAGTGCAAAATATACAACATAATCACAAGAGTATTCATCAAACCAAATACTCAATTTAATTACAAAGTAAAACAGGAGAACAACAACAACAACATTTATTTATATAGGACATTTTCATACAAACAGTAGCTCAAAGTGCTTTACATAATGAAGAATAGAAAAATAAAAGACACAATAAGAAAACAAAATAAATCAACATTAATTAACATAGAATAAGAGTAAGGTCCAATGGCCAGGGTGGACAGAAAAAACAAAAAAAAATAAAATCTGTAGGGATTCCAGACCATTAGACCGCCCAGTCCCCTCTGGACATTCTACCTCACATAAATGAAACAGTCCTCTTTGGATTTAGGGTTCTCACGGACAGACAGATAGAGACAAGATAAAGGTTTGAGGTGATACTGTCCATCCATCCATTCCACTACATCCCAACTACAGGGTCACGAGGGTCTGCTGGAGCCAATCCCAGGGCACAAGGCAGGAAACAAACCCCAGGCAGGGTGCCAGCCCACACACACACCCAAGGGACAATTTAGGATCGCCAATGCACCTAACCTGCATGACTTTGGACTGTGGGAGGAAACCCATGCAAACATGGGAAGAACATGCAAACTCCACACAAGGAGGACCCTGAAAGCGAACCCAGGTCTCCTAACTGTGAGTCAGCAGCGCTACCCACTGTGCCACCGTGCCACTGTGATACTGTCTATATAAAAAAATAATAAATGCTTTTGAGCTAAAGGACATCCATGTAGGCACGAGCCTGAGATTAGACTGCCCAAGATGGCAACAGTTCCATTTAATTGCAGGCCGGGCAGAAAGAGGTGGTGGATGGACACCTGAAATGATGTCAGGGGTGGTAAAGGTTGTCGTCCGGTCTGCATAGGGACGAAGAGAAGAGGCATTCGAATAGAGCGCCACCTTGCAGATCAGCGAGGAATTAACACCACCAGAGCCTTTAAACTGTCCGCAAGGTGCAGGTGGGTAACACTGGATTGACAGATACAATAGAAAGTCATTGTTTGATAATCATTAGTACTATTCCTTGGACCCCTTTTATTATTCCAGCCCTTGAGTCTCCTTCAGTGGCAAAGAACTTTAGACAATTCAGCCATTGTTCTGGAAAAGTGAATTTTTGCATTCTGCATGATACCTTGTGAATCTTTCCTCACCCAGTCAATGACGTTATCTTTTAGCTTTACACTTTATGCATTCCTCCATTCATCCATTCCTCCATCATTCTCAAAACCCACTTAAGTCATAGTCATAGTATGGTGTCATGTAAACTTTGCACATACAGTCCCAAGGTGGAGGTTCAAACTAGCATGTACGAACTCCTCATAATTTCTAAGTGTGTGATCTCTATTACAAGTCAATGGTAAATATATAAAGACTAGGTCTGAAAATCACAAACCTGAAACTGCCGTCTTTTATACCTGCTAGGCAAGCTCAAGTGTGGTGTGTGTAATTGGTTCTGTAGCACATCTTTCATTTGGGAGTGCTGACAGTAAAATGCTGAAATAAAAGGAGACAAAACAAAAATGCTGATAGGGTTTATTAGTGCTCCATTACTTCACTATTAGAAGAAACAGTGGAAAAAGGCACATTGCAGAGGAGAAGAGTCTCCCTGAGCTGTTCTAAAGACAACTAAGTGACAGACTGCCAGTGCAGAGAACATCTGGTGCTGAAAATTCACAAATCAATACAAGCTAATCTAAGTGCCCCATGAGTAAACCACACTTCAGCAGAACTAGCTGAAATGTACAGATAATAGTCACAGAGAATATCAAGGCTGCTTTCAGATGGCTTTTTCTCCTGGGCAATTAATTTTAAATTATGACATGCTGTCCACAATGAAGTGAGGGATGTAGGAGAAAATCTGTTTTGGTTTAATTGCTGAATTAATCATTGACAAGTTTATTAGAAGTTATCTAGTTTCAAAAAATACTACCTAAGGAGAAATATGTTAATCATGCCCACTTCAAATACACCATAAGCTATTATGCACATGGAGTCATTTGCATTGGATTTCATTCCCATCTAGTTAATATTGAATTTATATGTTTGAATATCATATAAAATTTATTTCTTTTAAGTGGAGACTGGCAGTTTCAAGTGAACAGCCTGGGTTAGCAAACGCAAAATTTATTAAAATAACCAGAACGAAAAGGGGTGAGCAGGAGTCTGTAGGCAGGCATGAGAGCAAAACCAAAATAAAATCTAAAAACAAATAAAATGGTTCAAGAAACAAACCTTCTCACGGCAATTTTTTGAGAAAATATTTTCTATTTACATGCATAAAATTGACATAAATTAATACATAATAGGCAGTCTAATCTTGTGGTGCCCACTAAGCTGTGCAATATGCAATAACATATCACATTTTCTGAAATACGGCACAGATTTTGGAACTGAGCATTATGAGTTACATATCAATGTGCCGATCAGAATACAGGCATACATCCAGTATGGTGGGTTGGGGTGGGCAGGACTATGAAAGTGTGCCTGTGGCTTGGGGATAACGTGATTTTATATCATAGAAACTGTTGAAATTAAGTCAACGGATGTCATGCTCAAACAATACAGGGTGCTCACAAAAACACTCCTTGATTTTAAATGGTTACAAAATCAAAATTTATTGGAATATCTTTCACCTTTGAGGCTACAGTTTCGTCAACTCATAAAGTTTCATATGGTATCTGTTGTTCACACACACTCGATGTGCGCCCCACCTGTTACTCCACAAACATTGATGCGATAATCGAGCTCGGACCTGACTATCCAAAGTATATCCAGCATGATCGCGTTAATAGCTTCAGTGATGTGTTCCTGCAGATAATCCATAGCTGCAGGTTGTGGAGGTACGTACACTCTGTCTTTCACGTACCCCCAAAGGAAAAAGTCAGAAAAAGTGATGTCTGGTGATCTTGCAGGCCACTTGAGGAACACCTGGTCATTTTCTCCAGCGTGACCAATCTATCTGTTTGGCAGGCACTCGTTGAGAAAATTACGGACAGCGAGATGCCAGTGCGGTGGTGCCCAATCTTGTTGAAAAAGGTAGTCACCTACCTCAGTAAGTTGTGGAAAAGAAGAAATGTTTTGAATTAATGTATTTGCTGTCATCTTATTTATAAACATATTCCAATAAGTTTTGATTTTGTAACCATTTAAAATCAAGGAGTGTTTTTCTGGGCACCCTGTATAATACCCTAATAAGAACACATCTGGAGTATTTTCTGCAGTTCTGGACACCAAGGCATAGCAGCACTTGAAGCTCTGCAGAGGAGAGCAACCAGGAGCATCCCAGGACTTAAGGACATGACTTACTCTGACAGACTCAGAGAATGAAACCAGTTTAGTCTTGAGCGGAGGGGACTGCATGGGGACTTAATCCAGGTATTTAAAATCCTCAAAGCCATCGAAAAAGTAAATCCAGCAGAATTCTTTCAGTATAAGGATGAATCACATACTCGAGAGCATCAGTGAAAATTAAGAGGAAATGTATTCAAAACTGAAACCGGGAAGCAGTTCTTTACTCAAAGAGTTGTGGCCTCTGGAACAAACTGCTGAGACATGTAGTTGAAGCAAGAAACATTGACAACTCTTAAAATAAATCTGCATAACATATTGGGACAGCTTAACTATTAGCTAAATGGACCGAATGGTCTCCTCTCATTTGGCAAATTTCTTATGTTCGTATGACCGTGGAGATGGGGAGTTGAATCAGATCTCATCTGATCAACTTATCTGATCTGATCATCTCTTATGTCATATCATCTACTGTTAAACCGTACTTATAAAATTTGTATTATTATGCTGCCTTAAGGAATTGTTCTGTTCTGTGTATTTTATTGTATTGACCCCCTACTTTTGACACCCACTGCACGCCCACCCTACCTGGAAAGGGGTCTCTCTTTGAACTGCCTTTCCCGAGGTTTCTTCCATTTTTCCCTACAAGGTTTTTATTGGGAGTTTTTCCTTGTCTTCTCAGAGAGTCAAGGCTGGGGCTGTCAAAAGGCAGGGCCTGTTAAAGCCCATTGCGGCACTTCCTGTGTGATTTTGGGCTATACAAAAATAAACTGGATTGTATTGTATCGTATTGTATCTGGTGGAGTAGTCTCTAAGCAGCACAAGCGGGTCCAAATCTGTGTGTGTGACTGCCAGGAAATATTATGTGAGGTACCAAGTAGTAGGGAAGGCTTGTCTATTAATTCTTATTCCAAGCCATCTGTGATGTCTATATAATAAGACATTCCAAGATGGTGTGTAGGACTGTCTTTTTCTGCATGATGAACCTTGGACAAAATCTGAATTGCAATAGCTCATGCATTGAGGACAGGAGAGTCATCCATGGTAGGATTTTGTGTCTTGTGTGTTAATCTGGTGGAAACTATATTCTGCCAAACATGTTTCAGTGTATTGGAATTATGGTATCCAACAGCTTCAGTGGAGTATTTGATGGATGGTTTTTGGTCTCACAGTTTTACTCCCTTCGGCTACCAATTCTTAATAAACTTTTTTATCAGCAGACAACACTCAGAAGGGAAATGGAAGGCCAGTTTTCAAGTCATGTCTTACCAGGTGGAACGAAGGAAATTCCAAGTCTTAAGGGTGGGATTTGTTCGACTCATCCCAGCTAAGCCTCTTCTGAAGTGACAGGAAGACAAAGTGGGACATGACGTTGCCAACAGAGCTATTGCTGTAGTCTTTAGAAGGCCCTTAGTATAGTGGGGGGGGGATGGCATTCCCACCCTTGAAGTCCTCTTTGTACGTGATCTTTGACCTGATGAAACAAAACAATGTCTCATACAAATACTGCAGAATGTTGCACAGCACCTGTACTATTGCTTCGAAGCAAAAGTTTGTGAGGTTTCACTGGATCATGTTCAGTATGACTTTAGCCAGTCTCTAATGCTTAGAGTTTAGGGAAGCACCCTATCCATTCTATCAGATACCCAAGATATGGTGTAGCCTGATGATGAAGGGGATGACACATTAAGTGACAAATGTCACTGGATGGACATCAGTTCTGACTTCTTACAGCTGAATTTTGCCCCTTAGATTCAGAAAAGTATTCTTAGCTCTCTATATGTACAGTCTTCTGTCACTTATCAGGCACAGGGAACAGTGACCTTGTAGATAGACAACAGCACTATGTCTCTTTCCTGTCTGATACTGAATCAGAGATCCTTCCGATCTCTGAATTCAGGCTGATGCATTCCAAAAGGAGCTCTATACATCTGATAAAATGAAGAAAGAAGTGGGAACAGCTTGTCTGACTTTGGACAGAACAAAGATGAGGGTTTGTGCTTCTGACACAGTGCTGAAGAAATGAAAAAAACATCAGGTTAACATATGAACAGAACATCTACTCAGTTCCAATTTGAGACACACAAACAAAAGTGTTCCCTTAATCGAAGCCAAGCTGTGAGAACATTACCCACTCTTTAATTGTGTGGATTGAGTCCTTGATCATGACCAGGTTGTCTGATTCTGCACCCTGGGCTGCCTCAGATCTGTTCTGGATGGGTGGCTCTTTAGGCTGTTGGTTTGTGCCTTGATGACATGGGTGTAGTCCATAATCAGGAAAGAGGTGGGGTGTCAGTTTTTCAAGTTGTGCCACCACCTCTCTGTAAAGCTCCAACAGATCCAGGCTGATGAGGTCTCCTTCTTGTGCAAATGGGCCTTTTTCTTTGAGAAGCAAAGTGCTCTCACTTAACAAGCTGCATCTCAAACACCATGCACAAACATACAAGAAAGCAACTTATCAGTGAATGGGACCAGGAAACAAAGTAGAAAAAAATGATGCTGTTGTTAGTGTCATTGACAGAATCCTTCAATATGGGAAAAATAATGTAAGATCAATATTGCAAAAGCACTTCATTTCCGACAATTCCAAGAACATAGCTGCTGGTGATTGCAAGATAAAGTGGCATAAATCGGTGCAGCTAAGTAAGAACTTAGTAAGAAAGGAAAGTGAATCTATGTGCACATTTCATTAGAATATAACCAACAGCCAAGTGTCTGATCAATAGTTTTCATTTTAATCATTTTCTAAAGTAGGGGAGGATCACTCTTCCACTAAAGGAACTCCTTGTACATTTAGGGATCTTTTCTCTTAATGTGAATAGTGTATTTTCCTTTATAATTGGTTTAAAAAGTTCTTCTTGCTGTCATAGCCTTTAACACTCCAGGGGCTTTTTGAATAAAAATCTTATAATCTTTCCCAAAGGAAAAGAAGACCATAATGAACAATAATAATTGTGCAACACTCCAAAAATCAATGAAAATGATGTGGTCGATAGAGTACAATTTTTAAGACATCCATAAACCCAGAATAAGTCAAAAGTCAAAGTCAAAGTGAACTTTATTGTCATCTCAACCATAGACAAGTATACAGATTGCGAAGCTCAGGGTCCACAGTGTAACAACATGATGTGCAAATAGTAAATTAAAAATAGAATAAAAATTTTAAAATTTATAATTAAAACACAAACAAACAAGACAAGACATTGTGCAAAGATAGGACAAACAAGTAGCAGCAATATTGATGTGTAAGATATGTAATATAATAAGTAAATAAATAATAAATAATAGATATAGATAATACAGAAATTATCAGTGTATGATAATAGTTGTTTAAGACGTGTGTAATAAATCCAAAGTAGGTCAAAATATTCCAGAATTTAAAACTGGAATAAGTTATTAAATAGTGTGGTGGATGTATAATGGCATACAGACAAAACTGGAAATGTGTGTACACACAAAAAAATCCAGACAATTTATAAATCCCAGTGAATGTGAAATTTAAAGCATATACACATGCCTACAGCTCCACCCTGACTCCTCCCAGAATTTCACTTTTTTGAATATGCTAATCAATATAAATAGCCCCTTCTGCATTGCTTTATTAAAAGACAATGGCAAAGGCACATGGAAAAAAGAAAAATTACAGTGAATGAGAAGTGGAAGCAAGGAAAAACATACTATTTGTTGGCTTAAGCAGTGGTATAAACAACAAAAGGAAATTGATGAGAGTAATACAGTGTGGTGGAGACACTTGAAAATTCAAGCTCAGAAAATTGCACAATGCCTGAAAATAAAAAGAAGTGGTCAGATATCAAAGTCGATGTGAAAAGGCGATTCGCAGCCCACCGTCTGTTTAATCAGTTTCAGTTTCAATATTACAAAAGCTGACCGAGGAGGCATTGATGGTGCTGCTATGCTCAGCATATCTTTGGGCAATGGCTGCACAAACACCTCTGCCTCTGAAACCGCTGGGCGACCATCTGGCTGTGTGCTGATGGATGTTGATCTGGGGTCACAAAATGCATTAGTGGATGCAGTAAGAGATGTGGCCAATGAAGTAAGGAATATAAGGGCTGTACTATGTGATATTGACCACAAATTAAAGGAATTTGTTAATTCTGATTACGTTCAAACAAAGTTGTAAAGTTGTCCAATTTGGCTGATCATTTGGTGAGTCAGGGTCACCTGTGGTAGGAGTGATGGATGTATTCAAGTTGGAGGTGGGATTACATCAGGGATCGGCTCTGAGCCCTTTCTTATTTGCAATGGTGATGAACAGGTTAACAGATGAGATTAGACAGGAGTCCCCGTGGACTATGATGTTTGCTGATGACATTGTGATCTGTAGTGAGAATAGGGAGCAGGTTAAGGAGACCCTGGAGAGGTGGAGATATGCTCTAGAGAGGAGAGGAATGAAGGTCAGTAGGAACAAGACAGAATACATGTGTGTGAATGAGAGGGAGATTAGTGGAATGGTGAGGATGCAGGGAGTAGAGTTAGCAAAGGTGGATGAGTTTAAATACTTGGGATCAACAGTACAGAGCAATGAGGATTGTGGAAGAAGAGTGTCAGGAGTGATTTGTGACAGATGGATATCAGCAAGAGTGAAAGGGAAGGTCTACAGAGCGGCAGTGAGACCAGTTATGTTATCTGGGTTGGAGAAGGTGGCACTGACCAGAAAGCAGGAGACAGAGCTGGAGGTGGCAGAGTTAAAGATGTTAAGATTTGCATTGGGTGTGATAAGGATGGATAAGATTAGAAATGAGTACATTAGAGAGTCAGCTCAAGTTGGATGGTTGGGAGACAAAGTCAGAGAGGTGAGATTGTGTTGGTTTGGAGGATGCTAAGGACAGAGCTGCCAGGGAAGAGGAAAAGAGGAAGGCTTAAGAGGAGGTTTTTTTTTATGTGGTGAGAGAGGACATGCAGGTGATGGGTGTAATAGAACAAGATGCAGAGGGCAGAAAGATATGGAAGAAGATGATCCGCTGTGGCAGCCCCTAACGGGAGCGGCCAAAAGAAGAAGAAGATTTGGTGAGACAGGGTCAGGTTCATCATAGCACATCTCTTCAGGTACAGGCAAGCCACAATTGTGTGCCACATTATGCAGCATGCTACATGCTTGGACACTTTCAGTTGATTATAGAACATCACATTAATAGAGTAGAAATGTTTTCTATTTACAAAAGCAATTTAATTCTCTGAAGGCGTCTTTATAATGTAGCATCAGCACCAAACGCCACAGCGGAGAGATTCTCTGCTCTTTTCATGGCTCTTTGAAGTGACTCACTATCCTTAAAAGGACTGCTTGCCTTTTGCCACACTAGTTGAAAAAACCACCTGTGACTGTGCAGAGTTGCTGTTTTTATAGTTTCTCTTGCTATAGATGATGTAATGCCAACTCATTCTTTTTGTGATTTATCCCTGGCTGATGTAACTTGTCCAGTGCTGTTGCAATAGCACTGTGCACACAGCTGATTGCTACGATTTGTGAAAGCTGGCCCTGGCACAGACAGACGGACAGCATATTTTCACCCACCCACCGTTTATTTACAAAGTCTATTTACAAGAAATACGTGCACTCACAAACCCCAGTGCCTCCAGCACCGATTCCCCCAATGTCCAGGCCACACAGTCCTGTGCCTCTCTTTCCTTTGACCGCCTCCCATCCTCTCTCCAGTTCCGTCCTCTTCCACCCGACTTCCACTAATGACTGGAGGGAGGCGGCCCCTCTTATGGGAACCCGGATGGGCTCCAGCTGCTTCCCGGCAATTAGAGTTAGCCACACCCCTGTGTGGCAGAAGTGCCGGCTGTGCACCCGGAAGCCGTCCGGGTGTCCCCTGTCGTCTTCCCCCCGGCACTTCCTGGTGTGGCGGAAGTGCCGGGCTCCCGGGACAATAAGGCACTGGAGCGCCGCCTGGCGGTGGCCACGGGTCCCTGCAGGGCTGGGCTTCGAAGCCCCCTACCCGAGGCCTCCTGCATAACCAGGACGGACGCCCCCTCTTGGTCTGGAGGAGGCACACGCCCTCCTCTGATCCCCCCGGGCTCCAGCCCCGGCCACTGACCACACGGGATAAACCGGCATCGGGCGCCACCTGGCGGTGGCCACGGGTCCCTACAGGGCTGGGCTTCCAAGCCCTCTACCCGCGGCCCCCAACAGAACCAGGATGGACACCCCCTCGCGGTCTGGAGGAGGCACAAACCCTCCTCACGTCCTCCTGAGCTGGAGCCCGGCGGGGACCACAGATTACATTTGGGAAACCTGGACATGGCTGTGAATTGTCCTTTGATGTTTCCCTGTTCAGCCACAGTGTAAGGAAATCTTATATATCTGAATGACAAGCGGATAATATCATCCTATACTGCTGGCATGGCGCAACTCAGAGATGTTTGTGAAATACCTGATCATCAGCAAGTTCATGTTGAAAACCTCCTATGGCTAAAAACCCGAAAAAGGAAAACACTTGCAAAGAAGCAGGTAGAGCACAGTTCCTTAAAGCCTGCCTTTGTAAAGCTGACGCCAGTTCATCACACAGCACCAAGAGGATAGCTCTTGGAAGTCAAAATTGCCAGTCATCATCACATCTATGAATATACACTCTCTTCTAATTCTTCTGTTTGCGATGTCTTCTAACAATGCTAAACCTATTATGGTAGTTTGGCCATTCTGTGTGCACCATTATATTGTTACAGAATGATTACAATCAAGTGAATTAAATTTGTAAATGATATGCAATTAATTTTGGTATCCTTCTATATAAAAGTGGTCAGGATTGTCCTTCCGCCCCGTGAGTGCTACGCAGTTTCACACACTCCCCGTCCATTTTTCAGTGCACGATGGGATTTGTAGTTTCGTTTTTCCAGGTAAAAGATGATTTTCTACTCCAAACTGTGCGATATCTTCTTCTTCTTTCTTACTATATAAAAGCGGTCAGGATTGTCCTTCTGTCCCGTGAGTGGAAAGCGTAGCGTTATTCTGCTTATCACAGACTTACTACTTGCAGCTTGCGGTATGAAGCGACATGATGTGAGCAGAGTTCTGGTGCTCCCATCGTTCCCTTGCTTTTGTGCGCGATGCGCTGGAAAAATAGACAAAATTATGTCTTTGGAAATAATTAATGTTGATGGAGTACAAATGCCTCACCGCGTAGTAAATATCAGGGGGGTTCAAAAGGACAACCTCAATATAGAAAAAAAGTTTAAATTTCATCACAAACATAACAGAAACTACGAGTATTAAAGTAATACCGCTCAAATGCAACATAACCAAATTAATGAGTTTGTATAAAATATCAAATTGATCTACATATTGAATTGCCTTGAGAAGTGGTCAACTTAAAAGTCGGTCGCCTTAAAAGGCGGGTCAGCCTAGTATTTGATAAATCACGTGTCATTGATGCTTATCTAAAAAATAAAGGAACACCGCACAGAAACTGCAGCACTGCTTTGACACAAGGTGCCACCTGCTTACAAAACCGAGCAGAAACTGTGTGAGGCTGTTGTCAAAATGTGCCTGGCTTTACAGTAAGTTTAGTTTTTATACATCTCGAAATGAGCATAGAAATTTGCATACGCAACATTTTGGAGCGTATTACACATGAGGCCTTAGGACTTTCAAATCTCATCTTGATGTTATTTTTAGACAATCCAGGTGAATAGGATGCACGAGTTTGTACAACTAAAAGGCCTGTTCTTGTCACAACTGTTCTGATATTTACATTTTTTTTATTAACAGAAAATAACTAAAAAGGAAGGGGAACAACACAACAAAGTCACAAGTACCACCTAATTAGATAAAAACAACACTGTGGCTGCCTAGCTAATACTCCCTCATGATAACAACTCGCAAAAATTTGTACAAAATTAATTGTACAATTATGAGTAAACTGATTAAAGTGAACTGAAACTGTGAACTGTTAATAGACTTACATTGTCATGATTATTATGTTAACCAAATTGAATCTGCTCTGTTTTACAGTGGGTTTAACCTAATTTGCATTTTTATGTATGCAAATGATGTAATTTGCATTACGGCTGTAAACTTCTTAGACCATCTGAACATGGAAGAGTGCTACACAAAAATAAACTGAATTGTGAACTAAAAAGTGAGTTTGGGATCCTTTACTCTTAAACCTTTGTTTTCTTATGGTCTGAATTCTCAATTAAGTGATCACAGTTCCTGGTTTCCTCTGATGCTTTGTCTTACCAGTATATAAAATGCCTGTTAGATGCTTGGAAGTCTGCAGGAAGCAAACAGGTTCACAAAAGTGATGAGTTTTGAACTCTATTATCTTTGATGTTATAAGAGAAATGGACCTCCATTAATAAGAATAGCCAATTTTCAACACTTGCTGCTCGATTCACATGGCCGGTATCTCATTCTGTTAGGTTTCAATTCTTGTTTTTACTTGAACAAAGAGTACAAAAAAGTAAACAAAATACGAATTTTCATAAAACGGCAATTCAATAAAAACCATAACCAATGTCAAAAGCAATCAAAAAGCCAAAAAGAATAAAACAAAAATGGCGAAAAGACCAACAAGCTACCAAAACAAGAGAAAGCACAGAAAGGGAGTCAAGCAACAAAAGGAGAAGTGGCTAATCCTAGTCATAACATAATGCCCCCTCCCTTAGGGGTCATTATGCACCTAAATAGACGAAAGACCCCAAAAAGTGCATTCTTTAAAAATGAAAGAACATAAATCTGCAGTATCTTCAGGTTGAGAAGCAAGCATTTACCAGCTGGGGTGTAGCAGAAGACTTAAAAATGACTGCTATGACCATGAGGCATAGTGCTGGGCTCATAAATGGCTCTTTAAGACTGCAAGACAGACATAGCACAGGATGGGATCCCTGAAAGCTAGACTGGAATGGCCTTTGCTGGCACAAAAACAGACATCTACTCTGGTGTGCCCATTAGCAGAGACGCACAAAATGGCTCCAAAGCGGCCCCTCCAGGAGTCATGGGAGTCAGCAAAAAAAAAAAAAAGCAAACAAAATGACACCAAAATCAGGTTTCTAGCTTCTAGAAAAAGTTGAAAAAAAATTATCAGTCATACAAATAAAAGCCAAAGATTGTATGGTCATCCTCTCCCTTAAAGGATGCTGTTATGTCTCTTGAATATTTTTGAACTTCAGAAAGCCTGAGTCCCATTTTGGGTCTAGGCAGGACCTTTCAGCCCACTTTTTGAGTTTAAAGCCAGGTGCCTGGGGCGAGGCCCATTCTCTAGGGCAGACCATTTGAATCCTAATTTTTGTTTATTTTAATGCCCTTTCACTCTTTTTGTCATTTTTATGTTGTGGAAATTACAACAGGATCAAAATACAAAAAGGGAACCAAAAAACAAAAGCAAAGAATAGCTTATGCCACAGTAAAGAGCTTCGGCTGTGACAGCTCAGACAAGTCATAGCTAAAGGCCCAATTCTAAATTAATGATGGAAGGAACTGAGAAAAAATGATCAGCTATACAACAAACGTTGGGCGGCACAGTGGTGCAGTGGTAGTGCTGCTGACTTGCAGTTAGGTGACCTGGGTTCACTTCTCGGGTCCTCCCTGCATGGAGTTTGTATGTTCTCCCCGTGTCTGCGTGGGGTTGCTCCGGTTTCCTCCTACGGTCCAAAGACATGGTGGATTGGCGACTCTAAATTGTGCTTGGTGTGTGTGTGTCCTGTGGTGGGTTGGCGCCCTGCCCGGGGTTGGTTCCTGCATTGCACCCTGTATTGGCTCCAGCAGACCCCTGTGTTTGGATTCAACGGGTTGGAAAATGGATGGATGGTCAGCAAAGAAAAGACAAGTGTTCAGGGGATGGATGGTATTGCAAAATTTATGGAAAAGAAAAAATATTAATAATCAAAGGCAAAATTGTAACAGAAATGCCTGTTGGATTACATTGTAGGTCGACTTATGTTAATATTAGATGACGTCAGTAAAGAAGTGAACAAACAGCTTCTATGATTAACGCTGTTTACAAATGATCTTGAGTAAAGCGAAGGACCTGAAAGATGGAGAGACACAGAATGAAGATAAGCAGATTAAAAATGTCAATGCTATCGTTTAAAAATTGAAAAGATGCAGAATCCTTTCCATTCTTAGGATTAATGATTTTTGAGACAGAAATTAGGCGGTGACTCAGATGGAAAAATTTGAGAATGTATGGTGGGCAGCTCAGTGACAAACAGCTGCCAAGATAAAATGAAAAGATATACAAAGTGGTAGTGAGCTTAGCAATGTTGAAAAAGTGAAGAACCCTGGAGAGCAACTGGAAGGAAAGCTGGAAGTATGGAAGTTCAAAGAGTTTTGATGGATGTGTAGAGTAAACAACATGGATTAAATGGAAAATAAGTATATTAGAGAAGTCGAAAGGTGAGATGGATACAGTGGAAGATGGTGGAGAGAAGATTTCAGCTGGCTGAATAGGGATACAGCAAGAAAACGGTGTGCTGAGGAGTGTATCAGAGATGGATATACAGGTGAGGCCAAAAAACTACTTGAAAGCATGTAGCAGTGAAGAATATGCATAAGACTGGGTGAAATAAGAAAACTTTCTTAGAAAACAAAATTGAGAGATGCGTGTACAGACAGAAGATCGAAAATAGCAACCAAAACCAGAGTGAGAGACAAAAATCGAGGTCAAAAAGTGCAAGCAGAAATGGTCCAAACTGGAGGACACTAGCAAGAAGGAAAAAGAGCAACGGTCTTTGAAAGTCTTTTGGAATCCACGGAGTGAGTAAGGAAGTGAACCAACCACCTACTTTTATCCTGCTGTGCCGACTGCCGACAGGTCACAATCTCTAATGCCTCGTCCATATAAACACGGGACATGAATGTAGCGAAGGGTACCAAAAATGGCAGCAATACTATGGTATTTTAATAAATGCCATAAGTTTTAATTGTGCTTAAAATGGTGTTTAAGAGATTATTAAAAATCTCCTAAACTATTAGGAAAATTGAACAAATAATGACATGAATAGAATCCTTGACCTACAAACCACCACCACCCAAATCAAGTACAAGATAATACATCTCAACTATCGAAATGAGCAAAAAATAAAGAGCAGAGCCCAAATCATAACAGAGATAAAAGGTATTGGAAAACAGAGATGCACTTCCACTGTGGTGACACTGGATAAGCCAAAGGGACAGAAGAAGAGAGTATGGACAGAGTGGAAGGTAATTTAGTAAGCCTTAGAAAGGACATCTGGCTCAAAATTCACATTATCTACTTTGCTCGGCAAAGTTTCCGATACTTGTTGTTAATTTACCATACATAACTTGCTAAAATATGGAAGAATGGCAGAGATGCTATTCTCTGCCATCACAGTGCATGATAAATATAAATTCTGGATCACTCCAACCTACACAATATTTAATTCATAGATGATATTAAGTACTCACTCCATCAGAAGCATCTTTGTTGACAAGGTGTATTGACCCTTTGATCAACTAAAATGGAGGGTTCTGGAAGCACACCTTTTTTTAAGGGTAAGATGAAAACTTTGACAAACAACACAAGCACACCTTCCTTAATTATTCCATCAGTATCTCCACCTGAATAGATTTGAGCTAATGAGGAGGTAACGAGGAGGATACAGGAGGATTCTGAGACTACAGTGTATAAGCTGTTGTCGTCCCCACAGACAATCATAGGCAATAAAGGGAGACAAATTTTTAAATTAAAATGTTAGACAAAGCCTGAAATTCACTCAGTCATAACATATGCACTTCATCAATCTGTGTATGATGTACAGTAATCTTTCAAGATTAAAATTATCTAAACTTTATCAGGGACAAATTCCTAACTCTGAACAATATCATCAGGCATTAGCCTCTTTATATCATATGTTTTTTTAAATTGTCTGGTAATATACTCCATTTTGTGAAAGATACATGTTTATTTGTCGTATAGGGTTTGACTCACAATTACTCCTAACTCCTTAATGGCATGTTTGGGGTTGAACCAGATGGGTAAGTCTACACAAGGTGCTCTAAACTGTTCAGGTAAGAGGCCTTTTGCTTCTAGCCTGAAGTCTTGTCAAGCTGAAGAGAACTGCAAAGCATGCTGGGAAAGCTGGAATATGAAATAACAATTACATTTTTGCTTTATTAAGCTGATGGCAAAATTACCTTATTGTGCATTGTCAAATTTGCCAATTGCAGTTACTGATCTTGTCGCTGTGCCATTTCAAATTACACACTTGAAAATCTCAGCCCATGTCACATTTGCCCCTTTTTCTGAAAGCCAATAACGTGTTGCCTGATGGAGCCAGCACTGTATGAAGGGTCAACAGCTGCAGTGGGTTCAATTGCAATCTTAGCCTTTTATTTCTTTTTTCCATTCTGTTATAGTATGTAAAATATGAGACATCAGACAGACGAGCTTCTGTTCTTTTTAAGTTCAAAATATGCATGTTCCTTACCTTGTTGTTGCATAAAGGGCATTGTACTTTCAGATGAGCATTCATTGGTTTCATTTAGTTGTCAGCTCTCCTGAGTACACAGCCTGCCCCTACAACTAATGAGAAAATCAAACCTGTTACAAAAGAGTCGCAAACTAGTTGGTCTCAGTCATTAGAAAGATCACATTCGGCGACAGACTTCAAGGAAACACATCACCAACTGCCTCCAACTAACAACTATGACTGAAAATCACTGGAAAAAATGTCTAATGTGAAATAGGCCTTAGCTATAAAACAAAAAGCCGCCTTAACATGCGACATTGACAGAAGGTTATTGTAACTTCCTCCGTGGTTCAATAGACTCAGCCCCTGTTTGGGAATCAAGAGGTCATGCGTTTGATCCTGCGCCCAACTGTTTTGAGAAGTAAACTGCTCTTGTCTTACTGTTTTAGAATAAAAGCATACATTTGATTTCAGTCTGTAACAGTCGGTGCAATTTATGATCCTTGTAAAGGTTAGCTTTTTTTTAATTCACTTTTCATTCTCTCAGTCGCGTTCAGAATCAATCCATACAACCCCATCTGACACGCCTGTTTTCACTAAAGATGCGCTATAGCTCTGCAGTGTACCACGATGCATACTAACGCCAAACCCCCAACCCCCCCGGGTTCTGACACACAAACGCTGGCGAAGCTGCCTTCTTCGTATCTCACCGTCACTTGCTTTTCTTTTTATTCAGTTTTATTGAGTGTTCCTGCCAGTCCCCGCATGTTGCTGTATGCTTTTTCTTTTGTACTCCAGGACATGCAGAGGAAAGAATGGTAAAGACCAGTAACTTCGGCGCTATATGCAATCATCAGACACTCCCCATCTGCCCGTGTCGTTCAAACACAGGAACATATATTGGTGTAAAAGTATAACAAAAGTGCACTTTTATTCAAGTGCACTTTTTCCATCGCCTTTTCCTGTAAGAAGCAATGTACACACTTCTCTCTATGCTGTGGTTTCTATTACACACCTGAAAGAATGCAAACAGATCTCTTCAAAGAATGCGTGTCAGGAGCAGAGAATGTCAGAGAGACAAAGAGTGCAAGAGAAAAGCAAACAATCAAAAAATCAATACGTGCTTTTGGGCTTTTAAGTATGCCGAAGCACAGCGATAAAACAGCATTTTTTAGAGGAGCGTCCGTATCCTCTAGGCAAACAGCCTCAGTGCAAACAGCCCCTCTGCTCACTCCTCCTCCGTCAGGTGCAGAGAATGTCAGAGAAAGAGACAGAGAAAAGCAAACAATCAAGCACCGCGCGGGATGTGTATCTTATATCATTGAGGAGTTTTAGTAATACATGCTCTGATTGGGTAGCTTATAAGCCATCTGCCAATAGCGTCCCTTGTATGAAATCAACTGGGCAAACAAACTGAGGAAGCATGTACCATAAATTAAAAGACCCATTGTCCGCAGAAATCTGCAAACCAGCGAAAAACCTGTGATATATATTTAGATGTGCTTACATTTAAAATCCGCGATGTAGTGAAGCCGCGAAAGTCTAAGCGCGATATAGCGAGGGATCACTGTACGCCATTACTGGTATGGTATAATACCTTATAAACAGTCTGTGAGATTTAAGGTATTCTGACAAAGGCTACATATTAATAATACAAAAGGGGAAAGTAGAGTAAAATATAACTCTAAAAAAAGACAAAACAACAACCCACCGCAATTCATTACTTTTGTAAACAATAGTAATCCGTGTACCCAAAACTGGATTGTGACCCCAGCAGTTGAGAAACACTGGATTACACAGTCAGAAAAGATGAGGGGCCTAAAACAACACAAACAAACATTGTTAATGAACAAGTTGCCGTGCATTTTCCCAATTCAACAAACAGAACCTGTGATGTAAACTTCATTGCTGACTTTTGCATTTCAACTTTTCTCCTTCCAACACTCCAAGTGTAATTAAATAAATAAAAGCAATAAAATAACAAAGAACCAAAGTATAATCTTCAAATCCATAGTAAACTTCTTAAGAATGAAATGCAAAAATCCCATCTTTTGCCCCAGGTAGTTTAGCATAACCCATTAGTCTAACCTTCCCATCTTTAGGATGCGGCTTGAAAACTAGAGAACAGAGAGACGCGGGGAGAATGTGCCATCATTGGACAGACCATAATCAGGCAGGAATCTCAAACTCGCTTTGCAGTTGTGAGGCAGCAGTGGCAAGCATGGCATCACTCAAACACCTGTATGGAACTGTGTTTTGTACATTACTGGCACAAGATGCCTTCAGGGTGTTTCAACTTTCATTTTATACATGGTTCATTTGTTTATGTATTTCATTGTCTTTCTTTGTATTTACTTATGTATTATGCAAAACATTTGCAGGCTTCCCTTCATTACCGAACTGAGAAAGTGTAAACATTTCCTTTTATTTCTTCACTGGTTCACTTTATTAAACAAAGGCTGGCCTCAAGGTACAATTCATTCAAATAATATAAGCAAGTGTCTCCCTGTTGTTATGATTTTTTAAATTAATTATTCATTGCTGATATAATATGCTCATTTTGAATTATAGAATGCCATTTAGAAAAAAATTTTTTTTTCAAGAAATGTGAATTTTACCCCAGTTTTTTCACTGCTTGCAGGTCTTTAGTTAAAGCGTTTTATTACTTTGAAAAGCATATACGGCATAATTTTCTGAAACTGAAAACATGCTATGTAAATGATGGTTTATTTTTTTACTTTCATAGTTGTGATACCCCTTCATGGGTGAGCTGTACAATATCCTGTCCACACAAAAATCTCCTCTAGGATACTCTGTCAGTGCAGGAGACTCTCAAGTCAAGTCAAGTTGGGGAGCATGCACTGATACAGTACGTTGCCGCACCCACTACATGACAAAACGGCTCAGGTCCCTGGTTGGCAACCTCACAGGCAGACACGCAGTCCAGTCCCACCCTCCGGAAATGACCCTCTATCTGCCTCAGCCAGGTGTTACATGGGTGGCCACTTGACTTGGTCCAGCCACTCAGATCCCCAGTAATGAGGACCTTCAGAGAAACGCGCCACATGGCTGTAGTGCCATAACTGACACTCTCTCACAATGCAGTTAATGTGCCTCATTCGGGACTCCATGAGCAACCACTCATTCGACACAAAGTGAAACCAACGGTACCCAAGGATTTTCCGGAGAGACACAGTACCAAAGGAGTCCAGTCTTCGTCTCAGGTCACTGGATAGCACCCATGCCTCGCAACCATATAGCAAGACAGGAAGCAGCAGAACTCTAAAGACTTGGACCTTCGTCCTTTTGCATAGATATTGGGAGCACCACACACCCCTTTCCAGCGACCTTATGACCCCCCATGCTCTCCCAATCCGTCTACTGACTTCATAGGAAGAGTCACCAGAGAAATGAATGTCACTGCCAAGGTAAGTAAACCTTTTGACAAGGTCGACAGTCTCTCTGCAAACAGACACGCTGCTGATGGCTGTGCCCAAGAGGACATTAAAGGCCTGGATCTTGGTTTTTATCAGGACACTCGCAAACGTAGACATTTAGACTCCTTGCTCAGTCTCTCAAACGCCCAGATCAGCGCCTCCATTGATTCCGCGAAGATCACAGCATCGTCAGCAAAGTCAAGATCCGTGAATCTTTGTTCGCCAACAGATACCCCACAACCGCTGGACCCCACGACCTTGCCCAAAACCCAATCCATACAAGTATTGAACAGAGTAAGAGCAAGAACACACCCCTGATGAACCCCAGAATCAACTGAGAAAATCGCAGAGGTCCTGCCTCCACTCTGCACAGCACTCACAGTACCAACGTACAGGCCGGCCATGATATCCAGCAACCTCAAGGAGAACCCGTGAACCCTCAGGATGTCCCACAGGGCAGGAGACTCTCTGAACAAACAAATGCATTGTCTCTTGCTCAGGCCATATTGCACATTCATTATCTCAATCTGCATCTTTTCCTAAACAAAAAAGGGTATAACTTGGTGGGGCTGGGATTTTCACTTTGACTTGAACCTCATCTCCGATGATCTCATTTCATGGTGTTCTATCTCATGTTTCATCGAACATTTTCTGGACATACTTCTTCTAAAATTTCCTTTTTAGACCGGCCTTGATAGAGTTGCTAAATTCTTTACTGGAACTTAAAAGAATATTAGACTCTTTACTTACTTGATGTCTTTGAATTTCAAGGCGAGTACTATTGTGTTGAAAAAGCCAATGGGGCCAATGTCCAAGGGCATGTAAATGTGTTGAATGCAATCCTGCACACTGACAGTTATCTAGTAAGCAGTAAAAAAATCGATGATCTGCAATCAATATCTTTTGCATATTTGAACAGAGATGCTGTTTTCTTTGCTGTATTAACACATTTACATGTAGAAATGGCCTACATTTATCCATTTTTCTAACATTCTTTTTCAGTGGTACATGAAGAGTTTGTGCCTATCCCACAAACATTGGGCACAAGGTGGAAAGCAAACCTACATCCTGGGGCACACACATCACATGCACACCAAAGTTCACTCACATTGGACCACTTTAGAGGCACTAATAACATACTCAATCTGTAGGTTTTGTGGAGGAAAGGCACAGTCCTGGCAAACATATTGTACAAGGGAAAATGTTGTAGTTGTGAATTGGAGACATCAACATGGTAAAAATAAGTCTGAGGCCTCAAAAAAGACCATAAATCAGACCAGGAGCCTTCCCTGGCCAGCCTAGAAGATGTTTATTTCACACCAATGTGGTCCTGGCAGCTACTTGCTGGCTTCAAGCCTAGCAGACCCTAAAATGGGAATCTGGCTTTTAGAGTTCAATAAGTCTGAAAAAGTCCTAGAATATACAAAACTGTCTTACTAGAGAGGGAAATCGTGACAACTCTGACTAGTTGAGACAACTTCCACAAAGTAGTGCAGAACTACAAATACCTGGAGGTTCAGACAAATAGCAGACTGGACGGATCTGAAAACACGGTGGACCTCTACAAGAAGGGCCAGAGCAGACTGTACTTCCTAAAGAGACTCAGATCTTTTGATGAGTGGAGATGGTCTACTAGTCCACTGTAGCCAGTGTGGTGTTCTACATTGCAGTCTCATGGGGAAGGAACCTGAGCTCAAAAGAAGCACAATGCCTGAAGAAACTTACCAGTAAAGTCTGCTCCATCACAGGGACACACTGGAAGCTTTTCTGGAAAAGAAAAATTGTATGGCATCATGAAAAATCCCCTCCATCCCTTCCAGGAGGTGCTCTCTTGGAACACTCTTGGTCACGGGCTCATTCCATCATGATGTGCTAAGAAGTTCCTCTGGGGGTATTTTCTGCCTGCTGCTATCAAGCAATTAAGTGCTTCCACTAGGGGCACTCATTTAGTTCATTTTGAAATACCTGCATTATTGATTGGTTGATTGATCAATTGATCGAGCGATTAGCTGTATTATTTGTCCTGTGAGTCTGTATCCTCTTTTTATGTTTCTGCTTCTGTATGCAACTGAACTTCCCCATGGGATTACAGTTTTTCTCAGTTGCTTTGGTGCATTTCTCACAACAGACTGAACATTTGCATAACAGCGAGTGCATTTCTCAAAACACTTAGTGCAAATGGCAAAACATCATGGATGACCAGCAAAAGCAGGTAACCTCTTCAAAATCCTTAATCCATGCCTCAAAAGCAAGTATTTACATCGCTGAATATGTCAGTGCCATCAAAATGCATCATCCACATACATGACAGCCAAAATGTAAAGTCATGTTATCAATATAAAATTGGCACAATCTAAACATTTTCTGATGCACAAAACATCTGAATGAGAAGGGCAGGAAACATAAAAATACAAAAACCACGTGGCGGAGATTGATTCAAGAAGAATATTTTATTGATTGCACAGGTATATGGTGACATACCATGCACTGCACTTGGAGTCTAGCAAAAATGCATTTCAATACTTTATGCATAACATATGAAATGAAGGAAAACAAATTACAACATTGAAAACGATATATACATACTGAAATGTGTTTTGTATTTTGATGTTGTTTGCCATTGATGATGTTTTGATATTTGCACTAAGTGTTTTGAGAAATGCACTCGCTGTTATGCAAATGTTAAGTCTGTTGTGAGAAATGCACCAAAGCAACTGAGACTGATTGATCTAAGATCTCACACCTGCCCCGAATAACGTGTCACCTGAGAGCAATTTAAGGTGGTGCAGGAATCATTAGTATTGTGAATACAAACCAAAAAAAGTTTTGTAGAAACCTATAAAATACACTTGACAGCCAGTGATATCTTGTTGAACACTTTTGACTGCAATGACTTACACAATGAAAAAATGACAAGTTTGTCTGGAGTGTAAGACTATGCAAAAGAGGGCTACACAATGCATTTTGATCATCATGACATAAGCAACCGCTGATGCATGATATAGCTGAGAATTGCACATAAGCATCTGCCTGAGCAAACTAAAGCAATTGCAAAATAACGAAAACACCCAGCAATTGCTGTTATGATGGGCACAACTGACTAAAGGTTGTGGGAATTGAACGAGCAGTTTTGAGAACTGCAATTCTGTTGTGAGAAATGCACCAAAGCAACTGAGAAAAACTGTAATACAGTTTATGTAATCTAATAATCTAATAGAATCTAATCTAAGAAAGGAAAATCTTTCTTACCAAAAAATGTCAAATTGAACAAAATGCTCAAAAGAGCAAAAACAGAAAAAAGGAATTGCCTAAAAAGCAATCCAAAACAAATTGTCCCAAAACACTAATCCAGAATCGTAATCCTTAAACAGATACAACAAGTCAGCAAAAGCAGACGAGATCAAAGAAATATAGAAATACTCATTTATTTATTTTTGTTAAGTAAATTCTCCAGAATAATAAGAAACTCTGTTGTGTTTGCTGTGTTTGACAGTTCCCTTCGTACTTTTTTTCGAGAATTTTTTTTTTCAGTATTTTTTGGGCCTTCCTAATTTATAGGTTAAACCATGGTTTGGAGTATAAAAGAGGCCAACATTGTTTTTTTGCCCCCAGAAGAGCCAGGGGCTAGATTTTGGAAGTACACCCTCATTTAGAGCCTGAGAGCCTGCAGAAATCATAACACTGGGTACCTGTAATTATAGTACAAGTGAGAATGTAAGAAAATGGAGAAATAAGCCCCTCCATGTGTAGTGTGTTCCCCCAGTTACATAGTTATTACTCGGTAATTATGTTCTGGTCACCTAGAACTTTATTTGTCTCCAGGTGGAAATTTGGCTTTTTACAGAAGTTCTTGATCTCATTCTGGGCGGATGCCAATTTTTGTTGAAATTCAGGGGCAGGGGATGGTAATCAGGTGTAAACTGTGACAAAACCCGCCAACTCTCTTTAAAGTTAGCTTCGTTGATTTGACCGAGATCATCTGCACGTGCATGAGTAGCGAAGAGCAAGCAACCCCTAAAAAGGCATCGACATCTGGCGAAAGACCAAATCAAACGTGCAAAGTAAAATACTCTGTGGGCGACGTTTTTTGTCAGAATCAGACTCTGAGTTGTCGGATTTTGATGCAAGTGATCTGGAGATTGAAAACAAAATGGAGGGACAAGCATCAGCTGATTGAGGTGCTGAACGTGTTCGTGTAGCTGATACGCCTACGCCAGCCTTCACCTTTGAGGACCGCCACTTACGATGACAAAAGGTAAACACCAGACTACATCACACTGTGACTGCTACTGTTGTGCGAGGGCAGCCAAACCATCATGGATTCCTGCTGGTCATTGAGCTGCCCACGCTCCTGCTAGAGACCTCGAACAGACGGCGACAACAGCCATGGCACACAGCAAAAGATGTTTTATGTTGATTTATGTGTGAAACCACTGCTTTGTGTGCTTTTCAGGAAACTGAGTTTTTTGGAAAACAATATTCAGCCCTCAAAGAGTTAAATAATAAAGGCATACATAGGTGGATAAGTAAATAAACATACACACACTTGGGTTTGAACACACAACAGAATGACTATAAAGCAAGAAAATTAAAACGTAAGAAAGCTTCTGACTCAGTGAGGTGTTATGCAGACATATTGCTTCTGGGATAAAGAAGTCCCAGTGGTGTTTCTTCACACACTTCAGCAGAATGATGTGTTGCCTGAAAGTCCTCAGTGTTAGTGTGTCAGAGAGAGAGGATATGCAGCATTGTTCATAATGACACTCAGTTTTAATTCTCTTCTTTGCTATTTCCCCCAGGGTGTCTAGAGTGTGTCCTGTAACTGAGCTTCTCCTTTTATTTAGCTTGTTGATTCTGTTGGCCTCTCTTGAAGTTACCAGCTCAGCACACAACAGCATAGAAAATCGTACTGGCCATCACAGAGTAGCAGAAGATGTGAAGGATGTCACTCTCCACATTAAAGGAACACAGTCTCCTATGGCAAAAGAGCCTGCTCTGCCCTTTCTTACATAGTTCCTCTGTGTTCTTAGAGCAAGGGCTTGTAGGAGTGGACCACCTCCACACCCAGTCCCTGAATAGTGGCCGGACATTGAGGCTCTTTGGTTTAGTGACAGTCAATAACCAGTTCCTTGGTTTTGCTGATATTAAGATGTAGACAATTCTCTTTGCGTGAAAAGACAAAGCTCTCCACCTGACTCCTATATTCTGTCTCACCCCCCTTATCAAGTATGAATTCAGTAGTCACTAAACCATTTCGGATATACACTTATTTTTAAGAAAACGCTAAAAGCAATGTAGCAAGATTTCCCACTTATCTGGTTGTATTAAACAACTACACCAGTAATATTTTTGTGTAAAAGTAAAATATAAAAAAGGAAGCAACAGCTTAATTATTCGAATGCCACCCCACACAGAGCTTGCACTGGGCTTTCTGCTGGCTCAGGCTTTCCTTCCTCTTTCTTCTTTTTATTTTGTATTTGCACACTCCTAAAATAGATCTGCTTTGAGGTTGGTGAATGCTACTGACCCTTCCGTTCTGCTGTGCAATGACTTGGCATGATTTATTTCTTTAATATTCCAAGAGGAAGCAGGCCATTGACAAATATGGCACTCTAAATATTACACTTCATTAAGTATGAACAAACATATTCATGAAGAGGCTAAAAGAGCCATATGCTACCAATTAGCAGAAGAAAGGGTAACAGCAAATGATTACACCGAATGAAATCATTTTAATAGTTTTTAAACTCAATGTGCTTAAAAAGCACTTCTTTTACATCTCCGTCAGTACAAATTACAATATCTAGGCATACATTAAGAAAACAGCTGACATAATCACAGCAAGGCCGACATGAATTTAAAAAATGTAATTGTCCTGGGAAACCGCCAAGAAAGAGCCATGATGTCAGTTCATCAAACCTTAAATGCAAGGCTCACAAAAAAAGATCCTAAGCAACATTTTTGGTTTTGTTTTGTGAAGTCTTATTTTCTCCCAGATTGTCACAACGTACCAGCTTTACACCTCCAAAAAATCCACAAAATGGGATCAAATTATTGAAAAATAAACAGCTTTTCAAGCTGATTGTCAAGAACTGCCTTTGTGAAATTCCTGTTGGATTTAGTCTGTGCTTACCTAACAGATGCTGAGAGTGACGTGCAGATTGTTTTCCGTTTGACAGCATGTTTATGGGAAAAGTGGAAGTGCAGGTCAAGGCTACACCGGAAAAGAGCAGAAGAAGTGTTGAGAGCACTCGAGTCTGTTTAAAATGCTCTTTTCAGGGAAATGGCCCCCCTAATGGCGTCTTTATCCTGTCATTCAGTTTGTTTAAGCAACGGTTACTAAAAGATAACAACAATTTAAATCTAAAGATTTAGGCTTAGGGAGACTTTATTATTAGTGCAGGGATACGTATGTGCACCCCAGAGAGAGAGATAGATACAGTTGAGGCCAAAATTATTAGCCCCCCTGGAATCATGGAACATTTTCCTAAACTTCTTCCCAAAGTTTGCAACATTGATGAAACTTGATATAATCAAACATCTACCAGTGCTATTTACTAGCTTTTTATACATTTTGTAATATAAAATATATTTTTAGTCTTGCTTTATATCAAATATAATAAAAAAAATGGGGTGGTCAAAAATATTAGCCCCATGTTAATGTTTGCTTTCAAAACACACCTACACTAATTAACCAATCAGCTTTGAAACCACACCTGTGAAGTCAATTGGCTTCCTAACAACACTCAATCAGCATAAAAAGACTCCCAAGGAACAGGACTCTTGAACACATGAGAGGGACTACTGTTACTGACCATGCCAAAGACAAAGGAAATCAGTCTGGAGCTCAGAAAGAAGATAGTGAGGCTCATGATAAGGGGCAAGGCTACACTGCCATTTCCAAGCGATTCACAGTGTCTAGAACTGCTGTACGTTGCATCATTGCCAAGTACAAGGAGACAAATTTTGTTAGAAACAAACCTGGCCGTGGCCGCAAGCGCAAGATTTCAAGAACTCTGGAGAGAAAAATAGTCAGAGATGTCACCAAGGAACCCCGGACATCTGCCAAGATGATTGTTGCTGACCTGGCCTGTTCTGGAGTTGATGTTTCAAGGAACACAGTTGTGAGGGCTCTTCACCGTGGTGGGCTTCACGGCCATCGTCCCAGAAGAACCCCTTTACTCAAAGAGCGGCACATCACAGCCCAACTGAGGTTTGCCCGTGAACATTTGAAATGTAAAGATGATTTTTGGAAGTCTGTGCTTTGGTCTGATGAGACTAAACTGGAACTGTTTGGGCACATGGAGGTTGCTTATGTTTGGTGAAGAAAGGGACAGGCCTTCAACCCTAGGAACACAGTTGCCACAGTTAAACATGGTGGTGGGAGCATCATGCTGTGGGGCTGTTTTGCAGCCTCAGGCACAGGGAGCCTTGTTCGGGTGCATGGCATCATGAAAAAAGAAAATTATGTTGACATTCTGAGGGAGAATATGCAGAAATCTGCTCGTAGTCTAGGCTTAGGTCGTCGCTGGGTCTTCCAACAAGACAATGACCCAAAGCATACATCAAAATTAGTTCAACAGTTTTTCAAGGATACCAAAACCAAGATGTTGGAGTGGCCCGCACAGAGCCCAGACCTCAATCCCATTGAGAATCTGTGGCGAGTGCTCAAAGTGAATGTCCATGCTCGGAAACCACGCAATTTGGACCAGCTAGAACAATTTGCAATGGAGGAATGGACCAAACTCCCTCAGGAGATCTGTGCTAATCTAGTAAAGACCTACTCTAATAGATTGTTGTCAGTTGTGGCTCAAAAAGGGTACAGTATTGACTATTAATGGGCATGGGGCTAATAATTTTGGATGTCTCATTTTTGCCCTTTCTTGTTTCCACTCAGTGTGTCAATAAAATATCCAAACTACAATTAGTGGACCTTGTTATTTTGGACACAGATACGCTTTAAAAAACAAACATTTGTTGTTAATGGTCATTTTCATATTGGAATCAGGAGTGTTGCCTAATTTCATAAGGGGGCCTAATTTTGGCCACAACTGTAGATAGATAGATAGATAGATAGATAGATAGATAGATAGATAGATAGATAGATAGATAGATAGATAGATAGATAGATAGATAGATAGATAGATAGATAGATAGATAGAACTTTATTTGTCCCCAGGTGGAAGTTTGGCTTTTTACAAAAGTTCTTTAAATAAATAAACAAATGCATACACAGGTAGATAAGTAAGTAGGTAAATAAATAAGCATACACACACACACTTTGGTTTGAACACAAAACATAATGACTATAAAGCAAGAAAATTAAAATGTAAGAAAACTTCTGACTTGGTTGCCAAAGACACAGTGAGGCATTATACAGACATATTGCTGTTAGGATAAAGAAGTCCCAGTAGTGTTTCTTCACACACTTCTGCTGAATGATTTGTTGGCTGAAAGCCCTCAGTATTAGTGTGTCAGAGAGAGGATGTGCAGCGTTGTTCATAATGGCACTCAATTTGGTTTTCATTCTCTCCTTTGCCACAACCTCCAGGGTGTCCAGAATGTGTATTATAACTGAGCTTCCCCTTTTATTTAGCTTGTTGATTCTGTTGGCCTCTTATGAAGTTAACAGCTCAGCACACAACAGCACAGAAAATTGCACTGGCCACCACAGAGATAAAGAAGATGTGAAGGATGTCACTCTCCACATTAAAGGAACACCGTCTCCTAAGGATAAAGAGCCTGCTCTGCCCTTTCTTATATAGTTCCTCTGTGTTCCGAGAGCAGTCCAACCTGTCCTTAATGAGGTCCCCCAAGTGCTTGTAGGAGTGGACCACCTCCACACCCAGTCCCTGAATAGTGGCCGGACATAGAGGCTCTTTGGTTTAGTGAAAGTCAATAACCAGTTCCTTAGTTTTGCTGATGTTAAGATGTAGACAATTCTCTTTGTGTGAAAAAACAAAGCTCTCCACCTGACTCCTATATTCTTCCTCACACCCCTTATCAATAAACCCCATAAGTGCTTAATCATTTGAGAATTTCTGCAAGTAACATGACCTGGTGTTATATTTATAGTCAGAGATGTGCAGACAGAAGAGAAAAGGAAACAGGAATGCTTGTGATGGTGAATCAGTGTTGCTCACATCCATATCAGAGCCTCAGCCCTTGAGCCTCACAAACAGCCTTCTGCCCAACAGATGGTCCATTATTCAGGACACCATAGGCTCATCCACAAGCATATCTCTGAGTTTACTTCTTAATAGGGATGGCTGAGTGGTACCGAAGGTGTTGGAGAAACCAAAAACATAATCCTCACAGTTCTGCCAGTTTTGTCCAGGTGAGAATAAGCCTTGTAAAGCTGATAGATAATTGCATCATCCACTCCAATCTTTGTCTGATAGGTGGGTCCAGGTGGTCTACAACAAGAAGACTCATATGGTCCAGGACCAGTCTCTCAAAGGTGTTCATGAAGTGAGATGTACGTGCCACAGACCTGTAGTCATTAGGTGAAGAGGAGCCTGTCTACTTGGAAACAGGAACAGTGTAGGATGTTTTTCACAGCAGCATCACTTTCTCAAGCCTTATAGAGAGACTGAACAGGTGACAGAGGACACCATAAAGTTGGTCAACACAGACCTTAAGAAATCAAGGACCGACTCTTATCTGGTCCCCCAGCTTTTCCTGTGTGCAGCTTCCTTAGTTGTCTCCTTATTTGGTTTTCAGTTATGGACAGTCAACACTGATATAAATATAAAACATAATTGTAAAGATATGTGAATAGCAACACTACAGTTTACTGTGCCCAAATTGTAGTTGGACTTTCCCAGATAATTACAAAATCTGTATTACTGTTGACTATTTGTGCTTATATATTACAAAGGAGTTTGCAGATCAACTGGTACCTTTCTTGAACACCAGAAAATGGGTAGGCATTGGAGAACTGCCTGCTGGGGCAATATGTTCCTGCAGTGTGATGGGTGGCAGCTTACATGTTTTGCAGGACTGTATGAAGGATTACAAAAAGATAACCAGGAGAAAAGACACAGTGAAAACACAGAATAGGGTTGAATACCAAAAAATCAAGAATCACAGCAAGCAAAACCAAAATGCAAGTGTGATGAGGCATGTCAGGGGTCTGTGGCACTGTGCTAGCTTTTAGGTCAAAACTGTGTGACTTGGGCTCTGTGGATGCGGGTGTGGCTGAGGAGTTGGGCACCCATGGGCTGCTCAGTGCAGAGGCATGCTGATTGTTTAATTAGTCAGCTGTTTCACATTGGTACACCATGGATTATAATTAGGGCTCCATACCAATGGCAGGATAATGAAGATGAAGTCATCACAGGTCATTGGGTGCTGTAAGTACAGTATAAAGGAATGTGTGGAGTGCTTTGTGTTTTACTGTAAAAGTTAAAAATAATGGGAGGCGCAGTGGCAGATTGGTTGGCACAGATGCCAGAGTTCAAAGAGACTGGGTTAGAATACCAGACTAGTCATTGCCTGTGTGAAGGTTGTATGTTCTGATTTTTGAGTATTTTTTCATTTTTTTTCTTGATACTTCAATCATCTTACATCCTAAAGATGTACAGGTTAGGTTAATCTGCAACTGTAAACTGGCCCAGTGGGATTGGATGGGTTTGTAGGGTACATGAGCATCCCACATGATGGACCTCTCTTGATCCTGTCTGTTGCCTAGTGCTGGTTCTTGCCACTGCCCATGAATCTTAAAGTGAATTAACTCTTTAAGGGCTGAATATTTTTTCCAAAAGCTCAAGTTTTCTGAAAAGCACACAAAGCAATGCTTTCACACATAAATCCACACAAAACGTCTGTTGCTATGTGCCGTGGCTGCTGTTGGTGCACATTTGGCATCTCTGGTGGCAGTGTCTGCACAGGGGTCAGCACGAATGCACGGTGGGCCGGCTGCCTGGCTGTCTTCGCACAGCAGGTGGGTGGCTGTGCCGTTCGCAGTGTGACGCAATATGGTTTGTACCTCCTGTCATCATAAGTGGTGGTCCTACCAGGCGAGCGTTGCTGTAGGTGCACCGGCTACAAGAAAGTATTCAGGCACCACGATCAGCTGGGGACCGATCAGATGATGCCAGTACCCCACTTTCGTTTTCTGATATCCATCACTTGCATCAAACTCGGAGTCTGACAAGTCAGAGTACTATTCCACGAAATTACGTAAAATGACCATGCTTTGTACATTCGCTTTGGTCTTTCGCCAGATGTCGGTGCCATTTTGGAGGCTGTTTGCTCTTCGCTACTCATGCACGCATTTGGAATCGAGGTCAGATCAACAAAGCTATGTAACTTTCCTTTGAACTAAAATGTAAGGGCGAGTTCTGTTGCAGTTTAAAGCTGAACCCTCTACCCATTAATTTTGACAAAAGTCGACATAAGCCCTGAAAGAGTTAAGCAGTTTCAGAAAATGGACAGATCAATAGTAAACACTGCATCGCCCATGATGAAAGCTTTTAAATAATGCAAGGTGTACATCAGAAAATTAGAACAATAGAACAATTGAGATGAGAACAGGCCATTCAGTCCAACAAAGCTCACCAGTCCTATGCACTTAATTCTTCTAAAATAATATCAAGTCAAGTTTTGAAAGTCCCTAAAGTTCTATTTTCTATCACAGTACTTGGTTGCTTATTCCAATCGTCTATGGTTCTCTGTGTAAAGAAAAACTTCCTAATGTTTGTGCAGAATTCACCCCTAACAAGTCTCCTGCAGTGTCTTTGTGTTCTAGATGAACTAATTTTAAAATATCAGTCTTGATCCACTGTACTAATTCCCTTCATAATTTTAAACACTTCAATCATGTCATCTCTTAATCTTCCTTTGTTTAAACTGAAAAGGCTCAGCTCTTTTAATCTTTCCTCATAACTCATCCCCTGTAACCCTGGAATCGGCCTAGTCGCTCTTCTAGCGCTGCCATGTCCTTTTTGTAGCCTGGAGACCAAAAACTGCACACTCAAGATGTGGCCTCACCAGTGCATTATAAAGCTTCGGCAGAACTTCCTGTGACTTGTACTCCACACATCAGGGCGCTATATAACTGAACATTCTGTTGGCCTTCTTAATGGCTTCTGAAAATCGTCTGATAGTTGATAGTGTCGAGCCCACTACTACTCTTAGATCCTTCTCATAAAGTGTACTTTTGATTTTTTGACCTCCCATTGTTTATTCAGACCTAACATTTCCACTTTATACGTGTAATACAGTGATCCCTCGCTATATCGCGCTTCGACTTTCGCGGCTTCACTCCATCGCAGATTTTAAATGTAAGCATATCTAAATATATATCACGGTCTTTTAATTTATGGTACATGCTTCCTCAGTTTGTTTGCCCAGTTGATTTCATACAAGGGACGCTATTGGCGGATGGCTTAGAAGCTACCCAATCAGAGCATGCATTACGTATTAACTAAAACTCCTCAATGATATACGATATGTTTCCCGCGCGGTGCTTGATTGTTTGCTTTTCTCTGTCTCTCTCACTCTCTCTGACATTCTCTGCGCCTGACGGACGGGGTGTGAGCAGAGGGGCTGTTTGCCTAGAGGATACGGACGCTCCTGTAAAAAATGCCGCTTTATCGCGGTGCATACTTAAAAGCCCAAAAGCACGTATTGACTTTTTGATTGTTTGCTTTCTCTCGCGCTCTCTCTCTCTCTCTTTCTGACATTCTCTGTTCCTGACATGCATTCTTTGAAGAGGAGGATATGTTTGCATTCTTTTAATTGTGAGAAAGAACTGTCATCTCTGTCTTGTCATGGAGCACAGTTTAAACTTTTGACTAAAGGGTGTTATAAGGGTGTTATAACCCTAACCCCCGCGATCGAGGAGGGATTACTCTACTTTACATTTACTTACATAAAATTTCATGTGGCACAAATCTGCCCAAGCATGTATGCTGTCCAAGTCCGTCTGTAATGATTCAACGGATTCTCAATTATTTGCTAGTCCACCTACAGTATCTTGGTATCATCTGCAAATTTAACTACCTGTTACTTATATTTCTATCCAAATCATTTATATATACTGTATTAAAAATAGCAGCAGCCCTAGCACTGACTCTTAACATCTGCCAATTCTGATGAGGTTCATCACACCATCACCCTCTGCTTCCTGTGTCTGAGTCAATTTTGCTCCCTGAACTTCCACTTCTTTTAGTTTCATGACCAACCTTTCATGTGTCATCTTATCAAATGCTTTCATAAAGTCAAGAAAAATAATATAACATTCTCCACTTTGATCAAATCCTTTTCATAGAATTCTAGCATATTAGTAAAATATGACCTCCTTTACCTGGACCCATGCTGACTTCAGTAAAACTTGTGTTCTTGACATGTGTTGTTCAGTCTTATCCTTAATAATCCCTTCCATTAATTTAACCTGCAGTTCATAAAGGCTTGAGAATCATTAGGGTGTTTCTTTGCAAAGGCAGAACAAGTGCTGACATTACTCTGGGAAAGCTGAGTTTTGCACTTGCTACTCACCCAGGAATTCCATTTTTACTCAGCTTCTTTTTTATTGTGGAGTCATGAACAGTGATCATAGCTGAGACTAAAGAGGCCTGCAGTTGTCTCAGAGATCCCCTGGTCTTTTCCTGGTTGGTTTTGTCACTATTTTAAAAATTCTCTAATTGGAGATGATGGCTCACAGTGTGGAATCCCAGAGCCTTAGAAATGGCTTTGTAATCCTTCCATGACTGGTAAGTGTTTTTTTCTGTATCTATTCTCAATTCTTCTGTAATCAAAGCATTGATAGATAGATAGATAGATAGATAGATAGATAGATAGATAGTGTCAGGGATGCCAGGGGCCATGACCCGGCCGGGACGCCAGGAGGGACCGGAAGAGGGTCAGAGCCCTGCCTGGACCACGTGGGGTTTGCCTTCCGGGTTGCTTTGGGGGCCACGGGTCGAGGGCATGGAAGCCCTTCCCTGTAGGGGCCCGTGGTCACCGCCAGGAGGCGCCCCAATGCCTTGGGGACTTGTTTCCCCAGCACTCCCGCCACACCAGGAAGTGCTGGGGGGAAGATTTATGACGGCGCCCGGAGAGCAGCCGGGAGGACAGCCGGCACTTCCGCCACACTTGGGCGTGGCCAGAAGATTGCCGGGAACACCTGGGGCTCATCCGGGTCCTCCATAAAAGGGGCCGTCTCCATTCATTCAGGGCTAGAGTCGGGTGGAAGAAGGACGAGGCAAGAGGAGTTGTGGAGGCGGCCCGAGAAGAAGGCATTGTGGCCAGGACTGAGTGACTGTTTTGGGGTTTGTGCACGTGACTGGGGTCTTTGTGACCTAAGTATTGTAAATAATTTGTATAATAAACGTGTGGTGGTGTTTTAAAACAAGATGTCCGCCTGTCTGTGCCCGGGTGGCGTTCACAATAGATAGATAGATAGATAGATAGATAGATAGATAGATACTTTATTAATCCCAAGGGGAAATTCACAAAAACACATTGTGTTATTCTAGAAATCTTGTGAAAACGTCATCCTCGGTTTAGATTCATTAGGACTTACTGCAATAAGGTCTGGCTGTGGTCAGTCTGAAGAGTCAGTTCAGTTTGTGCTATATGTTGGTTTCTTTAATCTAATATTACATTTTGTTTAAAGATATGAAGACATTGATTGTGTCATATATGTAAAAATAGGGAATACTAGGAAGGGGGAAAGCTTTTTCATAGCACTGTTGATTACACACTCACATTGGTACAGAACAATTATGAAAATATTTTTTTCTCTGAGTTCCCTAAAATGCCTAAAATGAACAGGTCCCCTCTCCAGTTTCACCTAAAGGGACTGTAGCTGCATTTTTCCAAAATTACCAAAGTTCAGCAGCTCTAACTTAAAAAATGGGATTCAACAAAAGCCTGACGTGCTGAAATGATTCCACAACCAAAATATCTTCGTTTTTAAAAGTTTTAGCTAAAATTCAAAGTAAAACAGTTCAAACAGAAAAGAAAATTAAAATAGCAAAAAAAGCTTGTTACATTTCAAATCATTACAAATCACTGAACCATTTCAAAATGAGGACGGTCAGAAAACTGCACGCCTACCCCATTTCTAAGCTGAAAATGGGTCTTTCAAGTCCCTGTGTACTGACTGAGACCTGCTCTAAACAACAACGGGCACAATTAAGACACCGTATCTCAGTTATAGCAAGAAAGTTCTATCTTTACTAACTTACAGGGGGAAAAGATTATACCTTTGTATATGACTATGAAAGAAATGATATTCTATTCAAATCAAGCAAACACTAATATGAGTTTAACTCAAAGCTTTAACTTTCTAAGATTCGCTCTTACAGGGACTAAAGCTTGAGGTAGATCCATACATTTTGGTTAGGTTTGCCAGACGTCCCTTATATACGGGTCATGTCCCATATTTGATCATTTTGTCCCCTGTCCCATACTGACCTTTCAGGGACACCCCAATGTCCCGTATTTAGTTCATTTTCAAATTTCATAGTACTACTATATTTTTACTACCATCTTACGGTACTTAGTTCTAACTTTATAAGTAATTATACTTTCTTTTCTCAGATTCTCTTGATGAAAATAACCCAAATATAACTAGGAAACGAGTGTTTGCTGCCAGTTTGTGACTTGTTCAGTCGCTATGGTTGGCTGAGGACAGCGACACTCTTACCGTTTTGCTCTCCAGCTGCGCTGTTGTTCAGTTCTGTGTCAGCATTGCATCATACAGTGACTGTCAACAAAGTGTGGTGTTACTGCTTGACACGGCCCACTTGTTTTCTGCTACTGTCTGTATTAAATGATAATATTTCTCTGTTGCCTGTATTAAATAAAGATTTTCAAATGATTTCACTTTTACAGAATTTTTTTTTAGCTTGTATTAAATAATTTTTAGCAGCATGTGGGCGCAGTGGGTAGCACTGCTGCCTCACAGTTAGGAGACCCGGGTTCGCTTCTCGGGTCCTCCCTGCGCGGAGTTTGCATGTTCTCCCCGTGTCTGCTTGGGTTTCCTCCCACAGTCCAAAGACATGCAGGTTAGGTGCGTTGACGATCCTAAATTGTCCCTAGTGTGTGCTTGGTGTGTGGGTGTGCGCTCTTCTTTGGGCTGGCACCCTGCCCGGGGTTTGTTTCCTGCCTTGCGCCCTGTGTTGGCTGGGATTGGCTGCAGCAGACCCCCATGACCCTGTAGTTAAATGATTTTACTGTTGTTTTCCTCATAACCCATTTATCTTTTTAACTTATGTCTCTACTTTCATATAATATATTAGTCTGGGTGTGTAGTGGCGTGTATACATTTATATATATAGTAAAAAAGAGAGAGATTTTTAAGAGTGTCCCGTATTTCTAATTTTCTAATCTGGCAACCCTAATTTTAGTGCTTTGTTGAGATGGAAAGAAGGGCACTTCAGATATTTGCTCTACAATGGTGAGGTCAAATTGAATTAGCAATGAAGCTTTTTGTTTTGACTTGCAAAAAGAAATCTAGTGAAATTCATGCCACTAACACAAGAAGAAAGATGTTTAGTCAAGTCTGAAAGCAAATGCATACAGAACTTTTATTCCATATGCACGTGCTTGTCATCCATCCATCCATCCATTTTCCAACCCGTGGGGGTCTGCTGGAGCCAATCCCAGCCAACACAGGGCACAAGGCAGGAACCAATCCCGGGCAGGGTGCCAACCCACCGCAGGTGCTTGCCATTAAATATTTAAATAAAGATCACAGTGGAAAATTAAGCAGCAGACTCATTTTCTGTCACATGTAGACACTTTGTTGAGCCGCCAGACATGCTCTGGTAGTCCAGTCCCAAGTTTTGTCAGTTGTGATGACAATCTTCTCAAACTCAATCCCAAAGATGCATCTGACACATAAAAGGAACCTGAAGCTCTTTTAAAGTAGATATCCTCAAGCTCATCTGCAGGAATCAAGAAAAGAATGTTTTCTAGGCTTTTCCACTTAATGCAATTTTCCTGTCACAACGGCATGTTTTAGTTTGTTTTCTCATGCCAACTATTCAGCATATTACATTTTAAGAAAACACAACGAGCATCTCCACAACGAGATACATAAATAGAATTGATTTTACTGTTGGGTGACGCAGCTGCAGAAAAGAACACAGGTAACACAGAAATGCGAACAAGACTTTAAAGGGGGTTATATCCTTTGATTTCCACTACAAAATCCCTTTAAAACCTCCAGTCTTTTTGTAGTGAGTTTCACATTTTGCAATTGCAAAACAAAATTTTTGGGTTCGTTTTTCCAAAACTGTATGGATGTAGCGAGAGGTTAAGCAAAATGACACCTTTTATTGGCTAACTAGAAAGATAACAATATGCAAACTTTCGAGGTAACTCAGGCCCCTTCTTCACCACATCCATAATGGCTCACACGTACCACACCCTAGTACTAAGAAAACTGTACGGAGATCACAACCTGCCAGTTTCACTCATCACCACTCTACTGTACATGTCTTGCCTAAGGTGCGCCAGGTCACGGCAAGACCCTTTTATAAATGAACAGGTGGCCACCAGAAACCCCCCAGCCTTTTTGAAATTATTCCCCTGACTGAGGCAGCAGCCAACTGTCACTTCGTACAGTGAGCTCGGAGACCCCTTACCGCCCAGTCATTATGATAAACACCCTTTTCTTCAGCCTGTCTTATTTCCCATCATCTTCACAAGCCTAATTTACTTGGGATGATATCAATATAACATTTTGACATTGCCTGTCATTTCTCTACACTTGCCCAACTTTGAAATATTTCAGAAGTTGTTTTTAACCGGCACTGTAATAAATCATGTCAGATGCACTGCTTAGTAGGAGCCAGCACTTGTTGAACTTTTAAGGCATTATTTATTTATGTATCCCGTTTTACAAATGATTGAGACCTTTTTGCTGACATTTTATTTTTTGTGATAAATTTCAGTGAAACTTGTAATTAATTGCATTGTTCACTGAAGTACATAAAAGTGGGGGTGGGCTCTGCGACAAATGGACACAAGTTTCTTTTCTTATTGTGAAGTTTCTAAAAAGAAGCTGTAAAATGTGTCATTCGCTGAAATTATAGGATGCTGCATCTATATTCTGTGTTTCTACTGGTGTGATTATGGAAGAGCTTTCTTTAACACTCTGTCCATTACTAGAGGACAATAGGTGTATTGACCGTAAAAAATAGTTAAAACATTTTTCTTGGTGCCTCATTATTGAAGGAAGCAATTTTGTTTCCTAATTCAGTTTTTAACTATATACACAATACACTGTCTGAAGAGTCGGACCTGCCTATTCAGTCTTTATTCTCTTTATTATAAATCTTTGCCAAGAGAGCTTGCATTTTCTGTTCTGTTCTTATTTATTTCTGCAAAGAATCACTAGTAGGAAAAAAGCACATCCGTCTAAGTGTTGATGCAATCAATGACGGTAACGTCAAGCACAGAGAATAATGCCCTGCTTTCATTGACTTTCATTTTTAAGACGTACTTCTCTTAAAAGGCTTGAATTGGGCTTTATTTTTAACACAAGCCAGCATTTTCCTTTAGCAGTTACAATGAGTATATACATTTTAATTGGTAGTTAAATATTTAAAGAACTGCGGTGGGCTGGCGCCCTGCCCGGAGTTTGTTTCCTGCCTTGCGCCCTGTGCTGGCTGGTATTGGCTCCAGCAGACCCCCGTGACCCTGTAGTTAGGATATAGCGGGTTGGATAATGGATGGATGGATATTTAAAGAATATGAATGTCATTTGTTTAGGTTTAAACGTCATTAGTAAGTAACATACAAATAAAAGTAAAACATTCATGTGCTGCTGTCGTAGTACCTTCAAGACAGAATCAGAATCAGAATGACATTTATTGGCTACCTGTGTTCGCATACATTGAATCCGACTCCATTTTTTTTGTGACTCGCCAAGCATCATGTGACTGACATACACATAATTCGTAAATACACACACGAGATAAATACATGCATACAAAGTGCAAGGCAGTGCAAGAAATATTGAAATTAATGTTGAATTAAGCGTACTTATATGTAAAAACAAAACGCAAGATATTGGTTTGCTGAACTGGACAGTTGAATTAACCATTGTGGCCTGTAGGAGGCACCAATAAGCCCCAAACCACCCACATAATTGCACCACAACAGTCCCAGTTCAAGTAAAATGCTTTTAATTTAAACAGTACCTTCACACCAACAATACAGCACAACTCTTTCTCTTCCTTTCCTTCTTTCCTTTTTCTCCACCTCCACTCTCTCCTCTACACCCAACTCTAACTCTTTTGGAGTCGAAAGGAGGGATCTCTTTTAATTCCAGACCCAGGAGAACTTTTGGTGCTTAATCTATTGCCCTGGGAAGCACTTTCAGGTTATTGAGGGCAACCACGGTCCTTATCAGTACACAAGAACCCCTAGCTGCCCCCGCAGAAACCAAAAGGGAGGCCCATTGGACCACAACTCTTCCCAGACAAGATGCTGTCACCCAGTGTATGGAGGGACACTGTACGCAGTCTCCATGCCAGAGGCCACTCAGTGGTTCTTAGGACACCACTTTGGTTGTAGCCACTGTGGCAATCCTTCCATCCCAGGGTCCAGACATTGAAAGGAAATACTGCTCCCTCCCAGGCCTTAAGTTATCAACGCCTCCTGACCAGGTAAGGGAGCGGTGTCCATACTGATATCCGTCACACCATTTATGAAGCAGATGGCCTGTGGAAACAAACCATTCTTGTGCAGTATTTGCTTGTTTTAGTGTAGTGCACATTAATAAAAGGATAAGTGTCTGTATGTCTGTCTGTGCATCGGTCTGAGTGTCCGTCTGGTTGCTATGTCTCTGTCATTCCAATAGATGGTGCATCACAAACATTAACACTGTTTTTACAAATTCCATATTAAAAGGCAAATAACAGAAACATATACATTGCAAGGTGCACTGCAAACGTTAACACTGAAGTTGATTACTTAGATTTCAACCGATTTTAGATGGCTGGCAAGGCTAGTTTAGTCTATAGCGCATGGCAGATGGAAGAATAGCACAGGTCCTGTAATGTGGAAAGACTGGTGCCGGTGATCTTCTTAGCAGATCTGACTATTTGCCTGTTCTTGTCATGTTTAGTTGCTGATACGAACCACACACTAATGGATAAGCTTAAAGCAGACTCAATGATTGCTGTGTAGAACTGAATCAGCAACATCTGTGGTAGATTGAACTCCCTCAAAAGCTGTCACAAGCTTTGCCTTATTACTTTCTCGTATATGAAGTATAGGGAAAGTATTGTAATCGTCCCAAATTTCAACCTCGAGATTTTGATGAATCTCGACGTTTTAGACCTCCCTGAGTCTGAAAATACCATTTTTGGAATTATGTCTGTGTGTGTGTGTGTGTGTGTGTGTGTATGTAAAGAGGATAACTTCAGTACACTTTTAATTAGCTTAACCAAATTTTGCATACAAGTATTACGTACAAAATATAGATTTCTATAAACTTTTAACCTATTTCTGCTAACCAGAAGTGGTACTTTTGTATTCATGCAACTGCAGAGTTTGATTTATTCTACTTTACTTTTATAATAATTGATCAATTGTGAACGATAGGGGGCGCTCTCGCTCCCTTGAACCCCTGTCCACGACTCCAGACACCAGGTAAAAGTCCCCAAGTTGACTTTATTTTGTCGCCACAGTGCACAAAGCACACTCTCCACCACAATACTCATATAAATCACCAATAAATCAATAATACAATCCTCCAGCTCCCAGATGCGTTGCCACCCTTCCACCCAGCTCAGCTCATTGTCTGGGAGTTCCCATAGTCCTTTTATACTCCCTGACCCGGAGGTGTTTCTGCCCAACAGTCCACAAGTCCTTATTCCTTCCGGGTCAGGGTAAATAGTCCTTTTCTTCAACCCGGAAGTCCGTCGCTCTTCCTATGACGAACCTCCGGGTCACAGGGCACGAAGAAGCCCTCGGTCCTCCCTGCAGCTCCCTCCTGTGGCCCCCACGACATCCAGCAGGGCTTTGCATAAAAACTCCAATGTCCATGATGCCCTGCTGGTCTTCTGGGGACCTCCATGCTGCAAGGAGGGCTCCACCTGGCGGCTTGGGGGTATTGGCCGGGATAAATGGCCGGCCATCCTTCACACAATATATTATTCATTTCATTTGGTTTTTTGTTGAAGATTCTTTAATGTACTTAATATAAAAATATAATCATTGTCTTGCGGTTTACTCCTCAAATATCCATCCCCATATCTCAGTATAAGAGAAAGTCTAGGGGAGACCACTCTCAATTTTTTATAATGGAATCTATGTTGGTCTTCCGTGTCAAGTCCTGGGTTACTAAAGATCCCGAAAACGTGAAAATTTCCACAGCTGACACCTTATTGTTAAGTATGGAGAAGGGAGGTGATATTTGGGGGCCCTTCCTGAGGTCCACTATCATCTCCACAGTTTTAACTCTTAACTCCAGATTGTTCTGCCCAAATCAAAGGACCAGTTGCTCAAATTCCCTTCTTTCTGCAGACTTGTGATCAATCTTGATAAGTCCGATGATAGTTGTGTCTTCAGCATATTTGAGAAGCTTTACAGAGGGGTGCTTATAGGTGTAGTCATTAGTATAGAGGGAGAGGAGAACTGAGGAAAGCACATATCCCTGGGAGTATCCAGTGCTGACTGTGCAGGAGCTAGAGGTGACTTTCTCCAGTTTCACCTGCTGTTTTCTATTGGTCAGGAAATTGGCAATCCAATGACAGGTGGAGGCAGAAAGCTGGGTGAGTTTAGAATTGAGAAGGTTCATGGATGATTGTGTTAAATGCTGAGATGAAGTCCATAAACAGAAATCTTTCATAGGTCCCTGGGTTGTCAAGATGTTACAGGATGTTGGGCAGACCTGTATTGATTGGTCGTCCACTGACCTGTTTGCTCACTAGGCAAACTGAAGAGGGTCCAACAGATGAACTCTAATGATGAAGTTCATACAACATTCAATAAATGGAGGGAAGGAAGGTTATATACCAAAGTGAGATTATATGTGCATATAAATTTGTCTTCTGCTCTCAGAAAAAAAACCATTTTTGACAATCAAACATACAGAACCTTCTCTACACATCCAGACAGCTCTTATGTTTTTGGGAAGATGCAATTCAGCTAAGTACTAGCACTAAATCTAGAGTACCTGTATATTAGACTGAGCATGTTATTAGAAACCTCTGCTAGAATATGCAGCGCTGCCTGAGAGATTTTTGAACCTTAAATGTTACTTGTTAAATGTCATGCTTACTATGAAACCAATAATAACAGTTAAACTTACAGTGGATTCAGAAAGTGTTCAGATCCATTCACTTTCTGTACACTTCATTGTGTTATAAATGTAATTTAAATAGATAGATTTGTGGGTTTTGCCCATCAATCTACACTCACTAATCTATAATGAAAAAAACTGAAAACATGTTTTCAGAAAGGTTTGCAAATGTATTAAAAGTCAAAAACTGAAATCTCTCATTTATACCAGTATCAAACACTTTGCTGTGGCAGTACTGTTTGTGGTCAGGTGCATTGGGGTTGCCTTAATTGTCCTTAAGTGTTTAGAACTTGATTGGAGTCCATATGTGGCAAACTGAACTGATTGGACATTGATTAGAAACAAGACATAAACAAGCCATGAAGTTCAAGGAACTCTCTGTAAACCTCCATGACCAAACTGGGGTGAGACATCGATCAGGGTGAGGGGATAAAATCATTGGTAACACTTTAGTTTAGGTACTGTAAAAATTAATCTTAAACACATTTACTATTTCATTAAAAATTTACTATTAAAATACACTTCTTTGGGCCTTCATAACACAAAGCATCAGTAAAATGTTTATTCTGTAATGTGATCTACTAGCAAAACCTCATTTTGGAGTGTTCTGAGGTGGCTTAACTGCGACATATTTCTCTTGAATTTACATATTTAGCATAAGACCTGCGAATTCTTCATGTTAACAGTTAATTTTACCAACATGTCAATATGCCACACAGTACAGAGATGAGTAACAATCAACAGATGTTTATAATTATTATTAAGATCAAAAGAAGCCTTTGTTAAGGTCTTGTTACATAAGAGGAACTGAGTAATGGATCTATTTTTGCAGTACATAAACCAAAGTGTTACCAAAATCATTGCTAATGCTTTGACTGTTCCCAGGTGTGCAGTGACCTAAATAATTCTGAAATTAAAGAAGTCTGGACCAACCAGGACCTTTCCTAATTCTGGCCATCTGGTCAAATTCAATAACCGGGCAAGAAGGGCCTTGGTCAAGGAGGTGACCAAGAAAAGAATAGTCACCCTAACTGAGCTTTACAAGTCCTCTGCTGAAATGGGAGAACCTGTCAGAAGGAGAACCATCTCAGCAGCACTCCATCAGTCATGCATTTATCGTAGAGTGGCTAGACAGAAGTACCTTTGAGGAATACGACAATTTAAAGGATTCAGAAAGCATGAGGAAAAATTGTCCCTGGTTTGATAAGACAAAAACTGAGTTTATGTATTGAGCAAACACTATGCACTGCTCATTACCTGTCTAATACAATCCCTTTACAGAAGCATGGTGGTGGCAGCATAATGCAGTGGGTGCGCTTCTCAGGGGCTGGAACAGGGAGACTGGTCAGAATTGAGGGAAGGATGAATGACACCAAATACAGAGAGGTCCTTGAAGAAGGCCTGGTCCAGAATGCACATGACCTCAGACTGGGGCGATGGTTCACCTTTCAGCATGGCAGTTACCTGAAGTATACAGACAACACAATCCTAGAGTGGCTTTGGGACAAGTCTCAGACTGTTCTTGAGTGAACCAGCCAAGGCCCAGACTTATACCCTACAGAATATGTTTGAGGACACCTGAAGACAGCAGTTCATAGACACTTCCCATCCACTATAAAAAAGCCTGAGAGGGGCTGCCAGGATGAAGGGGATAAACAGCCCAAATCCAAGTAATGCAAGCTTGCAGAGACTTACCCAAAGAAGACTCTACAAAGTATTTAATTAAGGATCTGTCATTGTGGATTATTCAGTGCAGGTTGATGTTCAAAATGGCAATTTTATCCATTTGTAATTAAATAAAGTGTGTGAAGATGAAGGAGTTTGGGTACTTTTGGAATCCACTGTATTTTTTTACTGCCATAGGCGGGTGCCATATTCCAGGCTTGCTCCTGCCTTGCACCCAGTGCCCAAATGACTCTGAATTGGATTCAGGTTCAGTAATGCTGCTTCATTGGATGACCCATCTGGACCTTTGCCCAATGATGAACTGCCACCCTAATAAGGGTCTGTGCTTGCCTTGCTCCCAATGCTGGTTGGTAGCATCAGATCCTGCTCCTTGTGGCCATAAATCTGAAATATTTGTGGGTGGATAGCTGGATAGAAATGATACGTACCATAAAATAATGTTTCAAAGAAAATTAACTTATGGGCCAAAGTATGTGAGCCACAACTCAGCGATAGGCCACTAAAATACTTAAGTACCAAATTAACCAAAGAGTTAATGTGTTTGTGTTTGAGAAAGTGTATGTTGTATATAAGACAATTTTATCTATTTATCAAATTTATCTATTTTGTTTAACCCATGCGGCACAGTGGCGCAGTGGGTAGCACTGCTGCCTCGCAGTTAGGAAACCCGGGTTCGCTTCCTGGGTCCTCCCTGTGTGGAGTTTGCATGTTCTCCCCGTGTCTGCATGGGTATCCTCCGGGTGCTCCGGTTTCCTCCCACAGTCCAAAGACATGCAGGTTAGGTGGATTGACAATTCTGAATTGGCGTTTGTGTGTGTCCTGTGGTGGGTTGGCACCCTGCCCGGGATTGTTTCCTGTGTTGGCTGGGATTGACTCCAGTAGACCCCCGTGACCCTGTGTTCGGATTCAGTGGGTTGGATGGAAAATGGATGGATGGATGTTTAACCCATATAGGTATGAGAAATCCTCAAGGTCAGGATCTAAAAAAAATAACTCAAGATTTCATGACAAGTCTTTTCAGAGCTCAAAAGTTTTTGTCTACTCTAAGACAAGTACTTTCCAAAATGTGAACATTTCAAACCATAAAGACTCTGTCTCGATGTGGGTGTCCTTCAACATTTTCTCATGGAATAACAAGAGAACTTATACCAGATGTCCAAAGAACGGATTCATACAAAGACTTCTATTACTTACATCCGTCTACTATGAAAGAGGCCTGCTGCAACTGTAACTTAATAATTGATGAAAACAGCAGTAACTTCATTAAGCACCACTGAGTTTTTAAATGAGGCACAGAAGCACAGGGTGGACTCAGTCAGTCTAGTCATTGAACTTCCTTCCTACAAATGAGCTGCTGAATTTATTCAGTGAAATTATACAGTATGGGACTCTGAATATAAATTGTGGTAAACCCTTTTATATGAGTAACATTCACTTTGATGGTCATAATATATGTATGCTGCATGTTTTTGTATCTTAATATACAGTGTGAATTTTGACAGAAAAATACTTTTCAAATGTTTGTTCCTAAAGTACAGATTCATGAAACCAAAATGTGTCGGCCTTATTGAGACATTGATGGCTGTCTCCTTTAGGGGAGTCCTCTTTCTCACTCTTTCTCACCTTCTTCCACTGAAATTTTATCAAACTTTCATAAACCAATTTTCATCCACCCATCCATCCATCCATTATCCACCAGTTATCCGGGGACAGCAGCCTAAACAGGGAAGCCCAGACCTCCCTTTCCCCGGCCACCTCCTCCAGCTCCTCTGGGAGGACCCTGAGGCGTTACCAGGCCAGCCGGGAGATATAATCCCTCCAGCGTGTCCTGAGGCTGCCCCTTGGCCTTCTCCCAGTGGGACATGCCCCAGGGAGGCGTCCAGAAGGGGACATCCTGACCAGATGCCGAACCACCTCAACTGACTCCTGTCAATGCGGAGGAGCACCGACTCTACTCTGAGTCTCTCCCGGATAACTGAACTCCTCACCCTATCTCTAAGGGAAAGTCCAACCACCCTGCAGAGAAAACTCATTTCGGCTGTGTGTATCCGCGATCTTGCTCTTTCGGTCACTACCCAAAGCTCGTGGCCATAGGTCATGAGAAGGAACGTAGATCGATTCCTAAAAATTTCCACAGTATGCAAATGGTCCGTATATAGTATTATACAAATGGAAACTATCAACCAATTAAATATTTTAAAGTTTCAAACATTTTGTCAATGAAATATACTACTGAATACATCTATGCGCTTCATTAGGAAATGTGAATTCACACATTCACACATTTCAATGATTAAGCATATTTTCACATTGTTATTATTATTTTTTCCCAAAATATGTAACATTTTTCATTATAGTTAAATATATCATCCGATCTTCATTAACCAGAATAAACGAACTTCATCAGTTATCATGTCAACTTCTAAGTGTATAAAAGATTGAAAGGATAAAATGTTTAATTAATTAGTTATATATAAAGGAGGGCATTTAGGAATGTTTTTTAATTAAACACAAACACAAAGTGGAAGCTAGCGATACACCTATGCCACTTATTAACAGAATAAAAGGCTGACTATACTCTGAGTAGAACTTCCCATCTTAAAGAGCACTGTACTACACCTACAGCAGATGTCTAATTTACTGTACCTGTCTCTTTTCTCTCCATTGAGAATGAGAACTAATATTTGCAGGTAAAAAATCTATCTTTCCCTTCCACTGACATTATGGTGGCTTGGGATTTAGATTGGGGCAGATTTTTTTCCACAGAAAGAAGAAGAAGAAAAAGAGACAGAAAGAATTGACTTGATGATACATGATCAATGGCCTGACAACAGTTTAACCAAACCTATTTTATCCCAATTGCCTACAATAACTGGAGACCTGGCCGACTCCCCAACCTTCTGCTTTTCTCCACCATTTTTGTTTACAATATAACGGGAGAATTATGATAATCTGGATGTCTAATCAATGACATGGCTCCTTATGTTTCTAGTTTTGTCAACAGATGGAAGCAATACCAGGCGCTAGGTGGTAGTGCTGGTAGACCACAAAATGAATGTTTTCAGATAAACAGACAGGGTCTGGATATTGTTAACACCAAAATAACAAACCCTATATGAAATATAAATCATAGTCAAAGTCTGAGAAAGTGTATCAGTCAAAGGCGAAATTCAAAACCAACAAAAATTGCAGGCAAAATCTTGTGGGGATTTGCCACAGACCTTATCACGATTGCCGGCTTAAATAGTGCTGCACAAGTGATATTACGTGACATGATATTTGGGGGTGTGACACAGCAAATGAGACCTATGGTTTACTGACTGCTACCCAAAATGGCGGCACTTGTATAAAAAACACAAAGGTGGTATGGAAAATGCAAAATGTAACATAACAAAAATGATTATTATTAAGATCATCGCAACATACATGTGGTCATCAAGATGAATGAAGATGTGGAGAGACTTAAAACATTTCAAAAGAGACAAGAATAGAGAAATCCACTTAGAGGACTGGTAATCTGGATGTTAAAGTCATTAAAGAAAAGATTATCATTCTGTCTATTTACAAATAGAAACAAACACTTGTTAAACATTTAAAAGATGGTCAAAAAAGAGAAACACAAAGCAATCTGAAGTTAAAAGTAAACCTTATCATGAACAGGGCCAAACTCACACTGTATACTAAAAGAGAGGTCGTTAATAACCATTCTGGCAGGAATCCCAAGGTAACAGAAGGACAGTAAGAGCCACTCTTTTCCTCTTTTCCTCCAAAGCCATAGATGGTGGCAGTAAGGTAGAGCTGCTAGTCTTATTCAGGCTTGACTAAAACCTTTTCTTTTAAATAAACCATTAGATTTGCAGGCATACATGGAGCTGCTAGGGGAGCTCTGAGAGGATGTCCTCAGTAGTTTTATTGGGCTTGCACCAACTCCAGAAGGGAGCTGAAACAAGCCTGGTCCAGTTTAACCTTAAATTGCTTCAGGGCTAAAGTTTAAAAGGACTATCTAGCAATGACCCTTTGTGCTTGGAATCAAGAGTGGAATGAAATGCAAGGCTGTGAGTTTTCTATTAGAATAAACCACACTTTTCTTTACATGGACTCCACTGGTTGTGTTGTTTCTTGTCGGTTTAATGGGCTGCTATAGCTACCTGTATAACTCATAAGCTTCACCACAAGCTACTCAGTCAGGCAGTTTCTGTTAGAAAAAATAGCTGTCTAAGGTGATGAAGCAAAAGAAGAACAGTTTTAGCTAGCTCGGTTCACAACAAAAGCCAAGAATGTTGCCATTAAGAAAATGATCATATATACAAATTCAAATCAGGTGAGCATATTATACAGTATATTAATTATTGTTATATAAACTGCTCAGATTTTAATGGAAAAAATCCTGCTGGATATCTGTATTGATATGGACTGGGTAATGTGTTGGGAACAAAAGGATGCCATATCGTTTGATGTAAATTAAAATTATCAACCTACAGAGGGCTGAATTCAAAGACACCCCAAAAATCAGGCTAGTCCATTTTGCTGAAATTTCATTGCAGCAACTCCAAATCATAGTTTGTATGGCCCACACGTGCTTGTTTAAATGCTCCTAATGAGACGACGGATGGTGTCCTGGGGGATCTCCTCCCAGATCTGGACCAGGGCATCACTGAGCTCCCGGAAAGTCTGAGGTGGAATCTGGCAGCGTCGGATGGACCGAAACATAATATCCCAGAGGTGTTCTATTGGATTTAAGTCAGGTAAGCGTGGGGGCCAGTCAATGGTATCAATTCCTTCATCCTCCAGGAACTGCCTGCATACTCTTCCCACATGAGGCAGGGCATTGTTGTGCACCAGGAGGAACCCAGGACCCACTGCACCAGCATTGGGTCTGACAGTGGTCCGAGAATTTCATCCCAATACCTAATGGCAGTCAAGGTTCCGTTGTCTAGCCTGTAGAGGTCAGTGTGTCCCTCCATGCATATTCCTCCCCAGACCGTCACTGACCACCACCAAACCGGTCATGCTGAACGATGTTACAGGCAGCATAATGATCTCCATGGCTTCTCCAGACCCTTTCACGTTTGTCACATGAGCTCAGGGTGAACCTGCTCTCATCTGTGAAAAGCACAGGGCACCAGTGTTGGACCTGCCAATTCTGGTATTCTATGGAAAATGCCACTTGAGTGCCACAGTGCCGGGCAGTGAGCACAGGGCCCACTAGAGGACATGGGGCCCTCTGGCCACCCACATGAAGTCTGTTTCTGATTGTTCGGTCAGAGGCATTCACACCAGTGGCCTGCTGAAGGTCATTTTGTAGGGCTCTGGCAGTGCTCATTCTGTTCCTCCTTGTGCAAAGGAGCAGATACCAGTCCTGCTGATGGGTTAAGGACCTTCTACAGCCCTGTCCTGCTCTCCTAGAGTAACTGCCTGTCTCCTGGAATCTCCTCCATGCCCTTAAGACTGTGCGAGGAGACACAAGAAATCTTCTGCAATGACACATATTGATGTGCCATCCTGGAGAAGTTGAACTACCTGTGCAACCTCTGTAGGGTCCAGGTATTGCCTCATGCTGCCAGTAGTGACACTGACCGTAGCCAAATGCAAAACTAGGGAAAAACAGATGAGGAGGGAAAAATGTCAGTGGCCACCATCTGTTAAACCATTGCTGTTTTGGGGGTCATCTCATTGTTGCCCCTCTAGTCTACCTGTTGTTAATTTCATTAACACCAAAGCAGCTGAAACTGATTAACAAACCCATCTGCTACTTAACTAACTAGATCACTAGCGCAGAAGGTTCATTGACTTGATGCTACACTCTGATTGAAAAGTGTTCCTTTAAACTTTTTTAGCAGTATACATTTTTGGTATTATCAGTCTGGATGTGATAGTTCAGAAAGCTCAAATGCCATAATAGGTCTTGACTTTACTTCTAATACTAAAAGCCGTATAGACCCTTACCTCACGTCTGTTTTCAATGAAGAGGTTGTATGCAGCAGCACAGACATAGTAATGGATTGTCTGGCCCAAGGAACATATTGACCTGTTTTAAAGATCATGTCACCTAGAAAACCCTCAAGATGCATAAAATAAATAACGCTCAATCAGTGTTAAAAAGACTTATAGTATATAAATTGAATGCTGTCATAGCAATTTCAAGCAGTTAAAATATTGAGTTAAATTTTGAGCTACTAACAGATTTTCAATCTCTAATACTAAAGTGGTTGCCAGGGCTGGCACGTGGGGTGTTGTAACCAAAGGTTTCATGTGCGTCACTGCAATCTGTGATGTTTATCCTACAGCTAATTATTTTCAACAAAAAACTAATCTGAGAGAATTTGAAGAGATGTTTTGGAAGGAAGTCCCGTGAGACAGAGAGTTTTACCATGAGATTCTTTAAAGTTACTTACAACCTTTGGAAGCAAGTCATGCAAGACGGAGACTTTTGCCATGAGATTCTTTCAAGTCACACTCTACTTACAATTGTTTTCGAACAAGACCACAGTCATCAGGTGCATTCCGGCAGCGAGAAACGATGAAGTCAAACGAATTAACATGAAAATTGTTGATCAGTTAAATGGCAAACTGATTCAATGCGTGTCAATAGACTATGCTGAAGCAGGTGGTGGTGATCGTGCAGAAGATGAAAACATCAATTTACAATATCCCATAGAATATCTATAAGCGTTAACATCTTCCGGTCTTCCACCGCCCGAATTACTGTTGAAAGAAGGATGTATCGTAATGTTATTGTGTAATTTATGTATGAGTGATTAGTTGTATTAAAAATTGGTCGAACAATTCTAACATGTAAAATTTTAACAGGTGACAAGAAAAATAATGTAGTACATATTCTGCGAATAACATTAGACACAAAAGGAGATCTTGATATGCCATTTGTATTAAAATGTTTACAGTTTCTCGTGAGAATAGGTTTTGCTGTGACAATTAAAAAATCACAGGAACAAACGTTTGAAAAAGTCAGCTTATTTATTATCAATCAATCAATCAATCAACATTTATTTATATAGCACATATTCATACAAAAAAATGTAGCTCAAAGTGCTTTACAAAATGAATAGAAAAATAGAAGACACAATAAAAAATAAACATAAGTCAACATTAATTAACATAGAATAAGAGTAAGGTCCGATGGCCAGGGTGGACAGAAAAAACAAAAAAACTCCAAAGGCTGGAGAAAAAATAAAATCTGTAGGGGTTCCAGACCAAGAGACCGCCCAGTCCCCTCTGGGCATTCTACCTAACATAAATCATCATATTTTCATGGAAGGACCTGGATGATGGTCCTCTTCTGGCTTTCAGTCCATCATTGTTGGAATCATGATGCTTTGAGTAGGTGGTGGTGGCCGGACCACAAAGAAACAGGAAAAGAAACAGAGAGAGAGTAGGGGTCAGTACGGATTTTAGAGCCACCATGAATAGTTATTATAAAGAATTGAACATACAGAGTATCAGGATTATGTTAAAGTGAAGTTATAAAAAGGCCATGTTAAAGTAATGTGTTTTCAGCAGTGTTTTAAACTGCTCTACTGTATTTGCCTGGCGAATTCCTATTGGCAGGCTATTCCAGATTTTAGGTGCATAGCAGCAGAAGGCCGCCTCACCACTTCTTTTAAGTTTAGCTTTTGGAATTATAAGGAGACACTCATTTGAAGATCTAAGGTTACGATTTGGAATATAACGTGTCAGGCATTCCGATATATAAGATGGAGCGAGATTATTTAAGGCTTTATAAACCATAAGCATTAGAGAGAAAGAAACGATATTCACTAATGGGCAGTTATACATTGCGTTGTCATAATGTAAATCCAAACACAGAATCAAAACTCAACGCGATCTTGAAAAAAAGTTAATTCCAAATATTGTTTAAACTAAAGTTATAAAGTAAAAGTGAAAATAATGCATATGTAACAATTCCCATGAAAATAGCAATCTCTTTAAATTGTATATCCGGTTCACCAAACCCGGGGTTGTCGAGCAAAGCGGGTGGTGAACCTAGTTTTACATTATAAATAATAAAAAATGCAAATGAAAGTTAAATATAAACTGTAAGAGTTACATACTTGTAGAGCTCCTGCTGCCTTTTAAAATTTTAAGAAATGGTTTCATTTGAAAACTTTCAAAAATGTCATAATTGCAGTTCACACCACTTTGCCACACTGCAAGAATTTGAGCATGAAAATGGTGCATGTGAATTTCCAAACCACATGCCAGTAACTGATAATGGTGTTAATTTTCTGGATTTTCACTTATCATATTGTATATAAAGTATATTGATTGTCCATCCATCCATCCATCCTCTTCCGCCTTATCCGAGGTCGGGTCGCGGGGGCAGCAGCTTAAGCAGAGAGGCCCAGACTTCCCTCTCCCCGCCACTTCTTCCAGCTCTTCGGGAGAATCCCAAAGCGTTCCCAGGCCAGCCGGAGACATAGTCCCTCCAGCGTGTCCTGGGTCTTCCCCGGGCCTCCTCCCGTTGGACGTGCCCGGAACACCTCACCAGGGAGGCGTCCAGGAGGCATCCTGATCAGATGCCCGAGCCACCTCATCTGACTCCTCTCGATGCGGAGGAGCAGCGGCTCTACTCTGAGCCCCTCCCGGATGACTGAGCTTCTCACCCTATCTTTAAGGGAAAGCCCAGACACCCTGCGGAGGAAACTCATTTCAGCCGCTTGTATTCGCGATCTCGTTCTTTCGGTCACTACCCATAGCTCATGACCATAGGTGAGGGTAGGAGCGTAGATCGACTGGTAAATTGAGAGCTTTGCCTTACGGCTCAGCTCCTTTTTCACCACGACAGACCGATGCAGAGCCCGCATCACTGCGGACGCCGCACCGATCCGCCTGTCGATCTCACGCTCCATTCTTCCCTCACTCGTGAACAAGACCCCGAGATACTTGAACTCCTCCACTTGGGGCAGGATCTCTCCCCAACCCTGAGAGGGCACTCCACCCTTTTCCGGCTGAGGACCATGCTCTCGGATTTGGAGGTGCTGATTCTCATCCCAGCCGCTTCACACTCAGCTGCGAACCGATCCAGAGAGAGCTGAAGATCACGGCCTGATGAAGCAAACAGGACAACATCATCTGCAAAAGCAGTGACCCAATCCTGAGTCCACCAAACCGACCCCTTCAACACCCTGGTTGCGCTTAGAAATTCTGTCCATAAAAGTTATGAACAGAATCGGTGACAAAGGGCAGCCCTGGCGGAGTCCAACTCTCACTGGAAACGGGCTCGACTTACTGCGGCAATGCGGACCAAGCTCTGACACCGGTTGTACAGAGACCGAACAGCTCTTATCAGGGGTCCGTACCCCATACTCCCGAGCACCCCCACAGGATTCCACGAGGGACACGGTCGAATGCCTTTTCCAAGTCCACAAAACACATGTAGACCGGTCGGGCAAACTCCCATGCACCCTCCAGGACTCTGCTAAGGGTGAAGAGCTGGTCCACTGTTCCGACCAGGACTAAAACCACACTGTTCCTCCTGAATCCGAGGTTCACTATCCGACGGACCCTCCTCTCCAGAACCCCGAATAGACTTTTCCAGGGAGGCTGAGGAGTGTGATCCCTCTATAGTTGGAACACACCCTCCGTCCCCTTTTAAAGAGGGGACCACCACCCCGGTCTGCCAATCCAGAGGCACTGTCCCGATGTCCATGCGATGTTGCAGAGACGTGTCAACCAAGACAGTCCTACAACATCCAGAGCCTTAAGGAACTCGGTATCTCATCCACCCGGGGCCCTGCCACCAAGGAGTTTTTTGACCACCTCGGTGACTTCAGTCCCAGAGATGGGAGAGCCCACCTCAGAGTCCCCAGGCTCTGCTTCCTCATTGGAAGGCATGTTAGTGGGATTGAGGAGGTCTTGAAGTACTCCTCCCACCGACCCATAACGTCCGAAGTGAGGTCAGCAGCGCACCATCCCCACCATATACGGTGTTGACACTGCACTGCTTCCCCTCCTGAGACGCCGGACGGTGGACCAGAATCTCCTCGAAGCCGTCCAAAGTCGCTCTCCATGGCCTCTCCAAACTCCTCCCATGCCCGAGTTTTGCCTCAGCAACAACCGAAGCCGCGTTCGCTTGGCCTGCGGTACCTATCAGCTGCCTCCAGAGACCCACAGGACAAAAAGTCCTATAGGACTCCTTCTTCAGCTTGACGGCATCCCTCACCGCCGTGTCCACCAACGGGTTCGGGATTGCCGCCACGACAGGCACCACCACCTTGCGGCCACAGCTCCGGTCAGCCGCCTCAACAATAGAGGCACGGAACATGGCCCATTCGACTCAATGTCCCCACCTCCCTCGGGGCGTGGTTGAAGTTCTGCCGGAGGTGGGAGTTGAAGCTACTTCTGACAGGGGACTCTGCCAGCCGTTCCCAGCAGACCCTCACAACACGCTTGGGCCTACCAGGTCTGACCGCATCTTCCCCACCATCGAGGCCAACTCATCACCAGGTGGTGATCAGTTGACAGCTCCGCCCCTCTCTTCACCCGAGTGTCCAAGACATATGGCCGCAAGTCCGGCGACCACCACAAAGTCGATCATCGACCTGAGGCCTAGGGTGTCCTGGTGCCAAGTGCACATATGAACACCCTTATGCTTGAACATGGTGTTCGTTATGGACAATCCATGACGAGCACAGAAGTCCAATAACAAAACACCTCGGGTTCAGATCGGGGCCATTCCTCCCAATCACGCCCTTCCAGGTCTCACTGTCATTGCCCACGTGAGCATTGAAGTCTCCCAGCAAAACGAGGGAATCCCCAGAAGGTATGCCCTCTAGCAACCCTCCAGAGACTCCAAAAGGGTGGATACTCCAAACTGCTGTTGGCATACGCACAAACAACAGTCAGGACCCTTCCCCACCCGGCGGAGGGAGGCCACCCTCTCGCCCACCGGGTAAACCCCAATGCACAGGCTCCAAGTCGGGGCAATAAGTATGCCCACACCTGCTCGGCCTCTCACGGGGCAACTCCAGAGTGGTAGAGAGTCCAGCCCCTCTCAAGGAGATTGGTTCCAGAGTCCAAGCTGTGCGTCGAGGTGAGTCCGACTATATCTAGCCGGAACCTCTCGACCTCGCGCACTAGCTCAGGCTCCTTCCCCTTCAGAGAGGTGACATTCCACGTCCCAAGAGCCAGTTTCTGTAGCCGAGGATCAGACCGCCAAGGTCCCCGCCTTCGGCCACCACCCAACTCACACTGCACCCAACCTCCTTGGCCCCTCCCATAGGTGGTGAGCCCATGGGGAGGAGGACCCACGTTACCTCTTCGGCTGTGCCCGCCGAGCCCCATGGGTGCAGGCCCGCCACCAGGCTCGCCATCGAGCCCCACCTCCAGGCCTGGCTCCAGAGGGGCCCGGTGACCAGCGTCGGCAAGGGAAAACGTTGTCCAAAGTTTTTGCTCTTCATTGGAGGTTTGTTGAACCGCTCTTTGTCTCATCCCTCACCTAGGACCAGTTTGCCTTGGGTGGCCCTACCAGGGGCATAAAGCCCCGGACAACATAGCTCCTAGGATCATTGGGACACGCAAACCCCTCCACCACGATAAGGTGACGGTTCAAGGAGGAGGTATATTGATTGTAATTTTGTAAAATTTTGCAAATTCTCTGGAATGCTATTAAGGTGGTAGTCAGAATTTGTGTTCAGTGCTCTTAAGTTTACACAGCTAATGTTTAGTTCAAATGGGCAGGTGACTTTCTGCTTGTAGGTGTTCACAGAATTAAATGGGACGAGCAAAACTATCCAGTTTTATTTCAAACTCAGTGTTGTAAATGCAAAATTAATAAAAATATATATCTGGGTCAAACAAAAGCAGCAAAGAATTTATACATTTGTATTTTTGAAATCCTTATTGTGTACGTCCTTTTCATTTTTTCATTTTTTTTTCAAAAATAATGCTTTTATTGATTATACTGCCCATTCTTCAAAAGACTTATTGAATCATGGGAGAGGTTTATTTTCGATCTGATATACTTTTCTAATCCCCAAAAGGAAACTTGGGGTTGGGTGGTTGGTGAAGGTCATAAATGTGCCTTGCCTTAATCGTCATTATTTGACGCACTGGCCCTGGTGCTAGCTGATTCACCTTGTGAAACTTTACATTTGAAGTTCAGATAGTGAGTAGAATCTGGCAGAAGCAACAAATTTTCTTTAATTTTCCTGCCTAATTTCTTCTGGATCCTTATGGGCATGTCAAAATAAATATACATAAAGTCTTCATTTGTTTTTCTTCAGCCATTCAGAGGTGGATTTGCTGGTGTGTTTTGGGTCGTTGTCCTGTTGCAGCACCCAAGATCGCTTCAGCTTGAGTTGACGAACAGATGGCCGGACATTCTCCTTCAGGATTTTTTGGTAGACAGTAGAATTCATGGTTCCATCTATCACAGCAAGCCTTCCAGGTCCTGAAGCAGCAAAACAACCCCAGACCATCACACTACCACCACCGTATTTTACTGTTGGTATGATGTTCTTTTTCTGAAATGCTGTGTTCCTTTTAAGCCAGATGGGACATTTGCCTTCCAAAAAGTTCAACTTTTGTCTCATCAGTCCACAAGGTATTTTCCCAAAAGTCTTGGCAATCATTGAGATGTTTCTTAGCAAAATTGAGATGAGCCCTGATGTTCTTTTTGCTTAACAGTGTTTTGCGTCTTGGAAATCTGCCATGCAGACCGTTTTTGCCCAGTCTCTTTCTTATGGTGGAGTCGTGAACACTGACCTTAATTGAGGCAAGTGAGGCCTGCAGTTCTTTAGACGATGTCCTGGGGTCTTTTGTGACCTCTCGGATGAGTCGTCTCTGCGCTCTTGGGGTAATTTTGGTTAGCCGGCCACTCCTGGGAAGGTCACCACTGTTCCATGTTTTTGCCATTTGTGGATAATGGCTCTCACTGTGGTTTGCTGGAGTCTCAAAGTTTTAGAAATGGCTTTATAACCTTTACCAGACTGATAGATCTCAATTACTTCTGTTCTCATTTGTTCCTGAATTTCTTTGGATCTTGGCATGATGTCTAGCTTTTGAGGTGCTTTTGGTGTACTTCTCTGTGTCAGGCAGCTCCTATTTAAGTGATTTCGTGATTGAAACAGGTGTGGGAGTAATCAGGCCTGGGGTGGCTATGGAAATTGAACTCAGGTGTGATACACCACAGTTGGGTTATTTTTAACAAAGGGCAATTACTTTTTCACACAGGGCCATGTAGGTTTGGATTTTTTTCTTACAACTGTACTTTGATTTTGCACTATGCTAACAAACCAAAACTTTTACCTTGGTCTCTCAGGGCATGTTAATAAAGAACAGATTTCTGTAATGTCATCTTGACAGAGAAGTGAATCCAGTGTGCATATTTAATTTAGAAGGATGGCAACAAGAGAAATGCATTTGACCTTACAGAAAAACGGAAAGAAAACTTGTGAAAAAAATTAAAACCATTACACCAATAAATTATATAGAAGAAAATGGCAATAATTAATTGTCCCAAGTATTTCATTTTGATCAAAAGGCTGTCTTATCTATCAGTGTTTTATTTAGGTGTATCTTTGCAATGAAATTAAAAGAAGTGGTTGGAGATGTCTCAAGTTAGCACTACTGTAATCTATTTTTTCGAAATCTCTTGTACTCATTTTTGTCTTCTTTGTGTATTTTTTGAATTACTTCATCATTCTGGCTACTTCATTTTGTGTTATTTTGATGGAAGGCCACACCATTTTGGGACATTCTTTGCATGACTGTGGCCATGTTGTTTATGATTACCATGCGCTTAGGCATGTACAGTATATTGGAAGTCATGTGATGCATCGTTGCACCTAATATGTTTAAAAACTTTGTTCTGAGTTGTGTCATGTTTTTTTTTTATTTTGTGGAAGCTGATTTTGAGTTTTCATATCATTCAGATTTATTTTTGACAGTTTATTTTTCCCCCATACCATTCTTTGCTTTTGCGACTGTTTTATCTTTTTTTAGTTATATTTTACTCTGCTTTCCCCTTTTGTATTATTAATATGTAGCCTTTTTCAGAATGCCTCAAATCTCCCAGACTTACCACTGTTTATAAGGTATTGTACCATATGACTTCTCCCCACCTTCCCTTCTACATCTATAACCTCAGACAATTTGGTGTAGTAAAAGACAAGCAAGAATTAAGTTACAATTTAAACAATGTATTATTGATAATATTCTTAAATAATAACAACATGCAAAGTACATTTGAATATTGGAAACCATACAACCTGATAAATGGTGATGTGTATTTTCTGGCAGCACACAGACTTGTTAGCTACTTAAAATGTCTCTTGTTAAGGCATCATTTGTGGTCAGCTTTCTTCAGAACAGGCCGCATGCCTGTCTCAATATGGCTGCCGAGCTGTGCTCTTCATTGTGTTGTCCTTTTCAGTTCATTGTGTGAGATGGTTTTTCATCAGTTTGGTAAGAGAGAGGGTGAGATAAAGCAAGCAAATTTATAGATTTTCTGTCCAGCCCATAGAGCCAATAGGGTGTTGTGGTACTTAAAGGCTTCTGATACAAGGCAGTTCCAAACAGCCATATTTCAGACCAATGGGGGGACAGAAAACCTTCACACCTGCCCTCCAAACCAGATGTTAAACTAAAGCTTGGCAGTTAGGCAGCCTGGTTTTCCTGTGGGGGTTGACTGGGAGTCCAGCAGAGAAATGTTAGCCAAACTTGTATGAGGCACTTTCACCCAAACCTGTCATAAAATTACAAAGAAGACTCAGTCCTAAAAGGGGGGAAGGAGTTCTTCAACCATCAAACCATTGCTGTTATTATCAATAATGTAACACTAATATTACATTGTTTTGTCTAAGTTGCAAATAAAGACATACAAAATATTTATCAACTTGTATGCAAAATTTCACATCACAACAGCGACAGTGATAAGATGCGTCACATGTCCTCGATCGTAGCGTCAGTTATGTCATAGGATGCGATGTTGTAAATATGGAAGTTCCATTGTAAGTTATCTCTCAGTTGGATAAACTTTCTAAAAACTTGGCAATATTTACCTTTTTTAATAAGTCGCCTCTACCGTCTGGTTTCCTTTTAATTATTGTACGTCTTTTTTGTTCTTGATTTCTGATTCTCATTTTATCCTTGTACTTTGGTTGCCTGATCATTTATCTCTTTTTGGCTTTAACCCCAGTTTCCTTTGATTGTTGTACTGTATTATCATGTACTGATTATTTTTTTAAATTTTTCACAACTTTTTTAATGTCTGTACATAGCTTCTGTCATCTCTTTGGGTATTTCTCTATTAGATAAGACTCTCAGCCCTTAGTGTTAGTGGAAGCTGAAAGATGCTCCTGAGAAGATTTTAGTGTTAGAACCTTTTGAATTGTATTTTTTGACAATGACGTCTAATGTAAGCCTCCGGTTTTACGCTCCTGTTTGCCTTCCTGGTTTCTGACTATTATCTATCATTTGACTTTGTTCCTAACATTTCCTTTTTGTCAGTTTCCTGGTTGCAGTTTTCCATATAACAATCTAACGTGTTTCTTAACAGATTATAAACAGAGAGAGCACATGGAATGAAGGCTGTAAGAACAAAGTTATAAAATAATTTGATTTTATTATGTTGCAAAACAAAAGCAAACAAGGGAGGGAAGCAAAGTACTAAAGAAATTACAACATTAGAAACCTCCTGCTTGTCTGGGCCTTTCTGAACAGGTCATAAACCCTCATCTGTCTGGTAGGGTGGCTTTCTTAAATAAGACTTGCTTACGTGTCAAATACTACCAATCATCCCCTTTCTATTTTCCATGTCTTGCTCTCTTATAACTCTTGCCTCAACGTGGCAGCTAAAGTGGTAAAGGCTTTATTTGTATTTGGCTATTATTTCATGTCATTATTTTTTACTACTTATTTATCAAGAAATCAATTTGTTTCATTTTTTATTTTCAATTTGAAATCCAACAGTGGCACTGTATGTCACTGTTGTTGCGAAGACAAATGCTGTTGTGAAACACGAGTATGTAAAAGTGCCATGAAAACATATTTGTGGCTTCCTGATTTAACCTGTTATTGAAACATTTTGATGCTGAATGTTCCAGTTCTTACAAAGGGCTATTGAGTAAGCAAATAAACCTTTTTTGTTTAACTTATTGAATTTATATAAAAAAACAAACATATCAAACATTAGCTGGTGCTGTGTGAAAAAGTAATAACTCCAGTTAAATCAACCCAACTACACAGCCAGCTTTGCTCAATATAAACATCACTTATTTCAACTATTGAACTCAACTTTCCAGGACAAGGATTCCACAAGTGAATAAAGCCACGATTAAAAAAAATTCTTAAAGAGATCTGAAAATCAAAAAAAAGAAGTTGTCTGTCAGCCTTGGCTACAAAATCATTTCTAAGGCTCTGGAGCTCCACTGAACCATAATGAGAGTCTTTCTCTCTAAAGAGAAACCCTTAGAACAGTAATGAATAGTGTTGATCAGTAAAATTAACCTTGTTCACCAAATATTTTACTGGAAATAATTACCTGCTTAAGTGAATATTTTTTCCAAGTGCCTCATGATGCTTTGCTAGGCCAGAGAGGTATCACAGAGCTGCAGCAGCCATGCGCAAAACTTTCATGCTTACTGTAAGATCATTACTGATGTGGCTGTCACCTGGTCACAAGCAAAAGAGGGACAAAAATGCTGTAGCAGTTTTCCACATGTGTTAAAAAAATAAACATATTTCACTTGTGGGGAATATTATCTGACTATAATAAGAATATTACAAGCACTACCAACAGATACGTAACACTGAACCCTGTGTGTTGGTCAGGGGTGTAGCGACAGAACAGATTAGGCAGGCAATTGCTTTGGGCCTTTAACTGAGAAGAGGACCCCTAGAGTATCTGCTTATATTAAGTAGGTACTGATTGCAATGACAGATTGGTAGGAAGTGCCCTTGAAGCATAACATATAACAGACTACAATGACGGCATCAAACACCCCCCTAAGAGGGGCCCTAATCACTGTTGCACATGTGTTTGTGACTGTGAGCCCCCTGGCGGTGACATGTCCTCCCGTAGGGGTGAGCGTCCCAGCTCTGTTCTTGTGGCCCCCAAGCAGACCCGGGCGCCGCCCTCTCGTAGCCCAGGGGAGGTATCCTCCATCTCAGGGACCGTCCAGGCGTCCCGGCTGGTTAGGGTCCCCAGTCATCTGGGACAATATATATATATATATAAATATTTATGTATCTGTTTATCTATCTATTGTCAGACACGTGTGCTTGGGAGGCAGGCTAAAGGGCTTAACCACAGGGCAGAAAACAAGTGCTGGTTTTTTCAAAGTGCACTAACCTTTCCTCTCCTCCTACAGATACTCTGAAGGATACTTCCTGCTTCTTTTACCTAACCACCCTTCTTACCAAGGTCACTTCCGGCCTCAATTATTGGACCCCACCTCTTCATCCCTGGCTATTATGAAAGCCCACCTCCTTTTGTGTTTAGTTGTTCCTGTTTTGCACATGGAACTTTCGTTGTTCTTGTTTTTTTGTTGGAACTTTGAGTTGTTTTGCTTTGTACACTGTACAATATAGGGGGTGGTTCACCATACTTTTTCTGCCTTTTTTGTTTATCTATCTATCTATCCATTGTAAAAGATAGCCCAGACACAGACAGACACAACAACAGATGTCCACAACACACATGGTTTATGTTTCCTTCATATTTTTTTCTAATTTAGCACTGAAGAGAGAGTGATTTGGGGAACGTCAATGAGTTTTTTTGCCTAGGGCCTCCAGAATTGCCAAGCCTCTGATGCTGGCAGCGCAGCACCCCATGGCTAATTATACATGCAAGTTAGCCATGTATGCAGCCCAATCCTTAAACAAGCGTTAAAGAAGCACAGATCAGAAAACACAGGACACGCTGTAAAATATAAAACACAAAAAGGCAAAACATCTTCACAGATATATGGAAAACAAAAAAGAAGCTACAACATGCCAGTCCCATGCCCTCACTTTGGGGCAGGCAGGGGCAATGTGTGTAACGTGTGCAATTAAAGGTGGCACAACTGATTATGAAGTGCAAGGTAGACAATTACATTTCATGCAGTACCAGTTTGTTTTAAATCACTTTGTTCATTCAATAAATGAAATAAGCAAAAAAAAAAGTATTGTGAGTTTACTCACATGCCCTTTACCTAATATTAGATTTTGGCTGAAGACTGGAAAACATTCAGTGTCAAAAGATTTACAATTATAATGGAAATCAAATATTGCACATATTAAACTATATCAAATATTTGTTCAGGAAGTCATTCTTTTTTTAATGAAACAGAATACTGTATAGAAGTTATATATTTGAACATGTAAATTCTTGACTGTTAACAACCTCAGCTTATCTAACCTTGGTTTCTTTTTTAATAATTCCATTATCTATTATCTATTTTATTACGCTTAAGGTAATGTTGAAAAAACTAAGAGATAAGACTTGTATTTCTTAAGGCACTGAAATAGATCCTTTCAGTTTCATTAAATTGAGGTCAAGTTTTAATTCTTCACTAGCTTTTTATGGACATCGTATTAATCTGACGATGAAGGAAAGCAGTGTGGACAGTTTAGGGTGCTATCCTGGAATAAGATACTTTAGGTAAGTCCTTTGTACAATTCCATTGGCAGTTTATCTATCATTACTAGTTTATAGCTTGTCATATGATATGTAGTGAGCTTTAGAGCATATTTAGCCCACTGCTGCCACTTCTTGCAACGACATACATCATAATTTAGGACCTAACAGTGACAGGCTGTCTGGTTGTTGGGGCCGAGGACTATTGAACCAATGAAATAGAACAAGGCTGCATTTGCCCGAAAACTGATTTTATTGTGTCACCATAAATATTTTCAAATAGTCCAAAGTGCATTTTGTAAAAAATAAAACAGGTGTTCAATAAATATTATATAAAACCAGTGGCAAAGGAAAAAAACACATGAAATAATTAAATAAATGTTATCCTGTTAATAGTGATGTAGTTATACTCACTAATCATAGTGCCAACAAATGACGACGATTTGCTTGTTGATTAACAAATGCAAATAACAATTTCACTGTACTCTGTACACATGACAGTACTAACCCTATAAACCTGCACAGAATCCTAAAGCATCTTAAAGATCCAAATTACGAGAAACCAAGTATGATGTGAAATGCGTTTATCCAATTTCTGCCCCTCTTCCTGACCTAATCTCTTGCTTTTTTCTAGTAAATATGCAAAGAGCGAGAAAGCTTTCAGTCTTCATGTTTAAAGAAACCCCAAGCCACTGCTTTTCTTGTGGTTCCTCCTTTCATTTAGCTGTTCAAATGAGAGACAACCTACTCTCTGTTGAACTATATATTAACACTGTCTTACAGGAATTCATGCAAGTCTCAAACTCTTTACCCTTTTTCATCAGTTCCTTTCTCTGTTCTACCTTTCCTTTTCAGACAGTGTGCATCTTCTCTGCAGGCTTCACAAGACCCAATTAACCAAGCTGCCTCATTATATGATTAAACTAAGGCTGCCCGGTGGCATTCATTCTGCAGGACTCTACCCATTTCACACCTAGCAATACTACCCACAAAGTACTTTACATCCCTCAACCCCAGCTACAGGTCATATACAGCAGTTCTGCACGTCCAAAATTAATGGTGGCCACCCAAAATTCATTAACAAAAGTCTAACAAAAGACCTATCTTGTGAGCAGCTTGAACATACTGTATACGTCCAATGTTCTCTGGATGCACACAAAAAAAACAGTAGTGAATTCAAAAAAGAAAACTCAATAACAAAATTTAATAAGTTCAAGAAAAAAAAATGTAAATACCACATAATAAAATGTTTCGTGTGACTGGCGGAGTAGAAGAGAAAGGTTACTGTTTGAAAGGGGAGTTATCTTCCATAAACATGGTTCGCGATAAGTTCCTTTTTCACCTGAATTGTCGATACTACAACCTTCATCTTAGGCTATGTTGGTTTGACACTCTTCTTGGATGCTATTGTTAGTAGATAGGGGTTATATATAACCAAACACACCGAAATAAAGCTAAAAAAGCATTGAAAACATATGATCATAATGCAAAAGCTGCTTTCACAGTGAGAGCAAGAGACAAATTGGGCGCACAGCAGATGACATTGCATGACCTAAGCACCGTCTGTTGCTGCATTTTTTTCACTGCGCTCAAAGTTCAAATGTAGAAGTATCGTTCAAACTCTGGATCAAATTTCTTTTGAATTTAGCATTCGAACTCTAGAACATTCAAAATTAGAATCATTCGAAGTATGAGGAACCATTGATCTTGCATTTCCAGTCCCTAAATGTAGAAGTGAATCAGTCCTCAAATAGGTTATCACCACAATGACATTTTTCCATATACTGTATTCCAGGCCACAAGGCTTACAAGCTATAGTTGAAGCTGACAAATTTAGAACCAAATGAGTTTTTGGTTGGTGAATATGAGACAAATCCGTGACCTTGGCCAATCCTTCAACATTTGAGGATGGAATCGTACATTTTCCAGTATCCTCAACAGTAGTAATGATGTGTGAAGATGAAGTGATGTCTTTAAAAGTACCTTGTGTCACCTTAGTTAAACCAAGTGACCATAAGCCAAGATGTGTGCTATAAATATAATACAGTGTGACCAATAAGGGGCACTGCAGCAACCCAAACACATCCACAACTACACAAGTCCCAGGTTAAAACCAATTTATTGGTTTTATTGTGCACAGATACCTCTCTCAGGCTTCTTCAAAGGTTGCACATGCACAATTACAAGCAAAACTCTTCTTCTCTGTCTCTTCCCTCTCCTCCACTTCTCCACAGTCAGTTTTGTCCTCTTTCACTCTGACTCTCTGTGTGAAGAAGAGTGGCTTTCATTATATTGGACCTGGGAGTGCCACTACATTGCATCCAGGAAGCACTTCTGGGTCAGGCGGAACTACCCTAAAAGGAGGAGATGTCCTCTTCACAGCTCCCTCTTTCCCCTTTGGAAATCCAATTCCCATGAAGCCCTGCCAGTGTGTATATGGAAGACCGACCAGAGAGCTGCTGCCACCTGTGGGACTGGGGGAGCAGTCTTTTTCCAACCTTCCATTACCAAGGGACCCCAGCTGGGAAGGGAATCATCCTTTGCAGCTGGGATGCCAGCCAACCCTTGTCTTCTTTGACAACAGTAATTTAAAACACATATACATACATATGATGCAATTCCAAAATCCTAGCATGTTCCAGGCCTATAAAACTTATATTCAAAATGTTTATTAAGCAGAAAAAGCAGGAATTGATTTGTACCTATGAAACTTTGTTCTTTCATGTGACTTTACTGGTGGTAAGATGGTCAAACAAAAGTTATATATTGGACAGATATCAAATACACGCAATATATTGCATCTTTAAAACATTAAAACAATAAACTCTGAGTATTAAAATATTTACGAAAAAGGGAACACCGTCAGAGCAGCATCAAACAAATGTTATATTTTGTTGAATTTTTAACCTTAATAAATATTTAAAATTCCATTACTACAGTCTCATGTAGGTGATTAATCTTGTAGGAGAGATAGAGCTTTAGAGCTTTTTAGTATCTTACAAGCAGTAAAGAATGAGGAGGTGAAATTTCTTATATATGCTCATAGGGTTATGGAGAAATGTTAAGGATGGGACATCATGGGAGAACTGTGGATTGTGCACCTGTTGTCTGCAAGAAAGAAATAATGTGTTCCAAATGAGTTGTTCAGTCTTCAAATAACTGACTGTTTTTAAGGTTACAGCAGCATTATTCATCACAGACGCTGATCTCAAGCATGTCTCTTTTCTTTGTGACAATAAGGGTTGCTCTGTATTTGTTGACAATGCCCGTGGTGTCTGGAGTTTGTTGAGGGATTGAACTAAACTATGCATGAAATTCGGCATTCACATCTACAGGAGAAATTGCAGTTTTCTGATGCAAGTGCTAAGATAAAATAAAATATTATAAAAATCTGAGAACTTAAAAATATGAATAATTTTAACAATGATAAAAGTGACCATTCAGTCAATTCAGTCATTTGTTTGGGTAATAATTTCTTACAATATCTCATACTTTTTTAAAAACAAGTGCTTCATCTACAAGACTCAAGAGATTGTTTCACATTTTTATGACTCTTTGTTATGCAAATGGATGCAGAGAGAAATGCCACCAATGAGAGGCAGTGCTAATGTAAAATGTGTGTGCCCTGGAAATGCTGACTCCAAGAGCAAATAAAAAAGGAACAGAACAATGGTGGTCATTTACTAGTTATGTTTTGCATGCTGTTTCATGAAATTACCCCTAAAATTCACTTTGCATTTTGCAATTGAGGAACATGAAACTCACCAAAACAAGATTTCTTGGTTTTTTTTATTTTTTGGGATGGAAAATAAGAAATATTGATCCTTGAGGCTTATTCCAGAGCTAAAACTGCTCTCTCTTTCCTCAGCCATCCTCTTGTGCTGCCCTAAATTTCCACGGCCCCTACATTTGGCTCCACGTGATATCATCACACTGCCTTCCTACACATTCCCACAGCCATTTCTGCCTCACACCATTCATTTAGGGGCAGACAACATCATCTGGTCTGCAAGCCAATCACTTCTGACAAAGTGGCAAAGTGCCTGCTGTTGTTGGCTTTCTAGCTACACCAAATCCCTTTTCCATGGTCTGCTCCATCATAAGCAGTTCCATGCTTTTGCACATGGATAAAAAGGTCTGCAGATGAGATGAGGAAAAAATATATTTTAATGGTATGGATTTCACTTGTGATGAAACACAGTTTGTGTCCCAATTTGTTTTTGTGAAGTGAAACTCTAAGTTCCGTTGTGATCTGTTTTGATTATCACTATCATTTACTAATTTTCATAGATACAATACATTTTAGTTGTATTTCCTGATAGACTGCATGCGCATAGAATTATCATATTCTTCAGGGATCTGCAATCTGTACTAGTCTCTATTCTTCTGTGCTGTTTTTTCTGGTTCTTCTGTGGTGGCGATCTACACCACCACCACCTGATTAAGGCACCGTGCAGCTCCCTGTGTCGATGGAATGAAGGGGGGTGTCTCAGCTGTCCACAAGACCATTTTCATCAAATCCTATCATGTGAAGGCTCTAAATAAAGAGGACTGATTTACGAACGTTTATGTTAGGTAGAATGCCTGGAGGGGACTGGGCAGTCTTTTGGCCATAAAACCCCTGCAGATTTTATTTTTTTATTGCCTAATCTTAATTGTTTTTCATTTCATATAACTTTCTTTTTGTCGTCTTGTAAAGCACTTTGAGCTATATTGCCTGAATGAAAATGTGCTATATAAATAAATGTTGTTTTTGTTGTAATTTAATAGAATTCTCTCAGTCTGTTAAAGTTAAAGAAGTCTCTCAGTCTGTTAAATACCAGTTAAAAAATATATATCCTTTTACTCTGTTTCATGGTGGCCAAACTATCCAGGGGTTATGTAGCCATTTAAGTTTATGTGTTGGGGGATCAAGACTGACACTAACAGGAGTTCTAGGAATACAGAACCAGTAGTTTGTGGAAGAATAATTTTATGGTAACACAGCATTCATCCTAAAGAAATAGCATTAAGGGTTAATAAATGTGGCGGCATGGTGGCGCAGTGGTAGCGCTGCTCCCTCACAATTAGGACACCCAGATTTTCTTCCCGGGTCTTCCCTGCGTGGAGTTTGCATGTTCTCCCTGTGTCTGCGTGGGTTTCCTCCCACAGTCCAAAGACATGCAGGTTAGGTGCATTGGTGATTCTAAATTGTCCCTAGTGTGTGCTTGGTGTGTGGATGTGTGTGTGTGCGTGCTCTGCGGTGGGCTAGTGCCCTGCCCAGGGTTTGTTTCCTGCCTTGCGCCCTGTGTTTGCTGGGATTGGCTCCAGCAGACCCCCATGACCCTGTGTTCGGATATAGTGGGTTGGATAATGGATGGATGGATGGATGGTTATTAAATGTGGGAAACCAAAAAAAGGTCAAGTGAACAACAAAATGTACACTGAAATATACAAATTGGTTTAGGAAAAATACTGAGATGGTCAAGTAAATAAAGAATGTACCAGAAGAAAGGTTGATGTAATATACAAAATGTAATGAAGAATGACTAAGAAGTCAGCAGATGTCCTATAAACTAGAATTGGCTCATCTCAAAAGGCATATGAAGAACCGTAATATAATATAATAGATTTTTATTTTATATAAATCATTTGGGTGTAAACCAATGAACCAACTAGAGTAAAATGTATGCATTGATTGATATTGTATGTAAATTCAACAGTTGATAAAATGAACCTCTGTCCTTTGTTTCTCTGACCATTCTGATCATTCTTACTATGCTGTAACAGACTGCTTTTGAAGAATGCTCCCTCCAAGGCATTTTGCTGAGGAGTAATTAAAAGATACAATGAACAGCTTTTCTCCTGCTTGATTACTGAATTGCCCTGTTAGAAGACGTTTCTTTCTTGAATAAGATGTTAAATTTCGACCACAAGTTTTAAAGGGCATTTACGAACCTAGAAGTGATGGGAGCTTTGCTCAATCTGTGGTCCCTTGTTGACTGATAAAATTCCTCTTACTAGTCATCTCTCTATTGAACTTGGAGTTGGGAAGACAGGAGTAAACTGGAAGGAGGAAATATGGCCAGAGAATTTGGGAAAAAGTTACCAGAGACAAGAGAGAATAAAGAGGAGTATTGGCTTGATGCAGAGAAGCAGGACCTGCCACTGCATGTAACAGAAAGGATGACTGTCCTTAATTTTCTGGCTCAGATAAGACATGGGGTTATTGTTTTCCCTTTGCCTATTTTGTATTATGTATTATCTTTATTATCTATTTTATACATTTGTTACTCCTTTTCTGTTCCCTCCTTTGTCTGTGTGTCTTTAATAAGGAAACTTTCTGCCCTGAGACCATGACATAGATAAGGAGGTTGGGAAGATGGGTGGATGGGTGGATGGATAAAAAAACCTTTGCTGTGTTACAGTTTGCAAAGAAATTGTTAGTTTCTATTTTGAACTTGCCTGAACTTCCCCCAGTGTCCTCTAGAATATGATTGCCTATTTAATTGTTTTTGAATCAGCTTTGTTGAAATATTATTGATAATTTTGAGGACCTGAATAAAGTCACCACATATAGTCTTTCCCACCATAAATTAAAAGGTTTAATTCCCTCTGACTGCCAAGAAAGACATGCCCTTTAGTCTAGCAATGGACTTAATACGCTGTTCATATCTTGTTTTTTGAACTTTGGTGATCAGAATGACACACACAGTGCTCCAGATGTGTTGTAATTGGCATCACAAACATGTCAAAATGGGTGTGAAGACTCAAAAAGTGCCACAAAAAGTGAAGGGAAGGTCCTTTACTGGCCATCTCAGAAGAAGCTCACTCCAACCCAGCTAGAGCTCCATAACTACTATAGTAACTGAGGCTTCAGCCTAAGTTAGGCCCAAAAAATGGGGAAATACTTAGAGTCTCAAAATACCTGGGAGAAACCTTGAAAACTTTGGCTTGTATAGAGACAATTCAAGCAAAGAATCTATATAAATGACTGTTTATTCAAAAAGGAAAAAAAATATCTGAATCTAAATTAGCAGGATACTTTTGATATATCTATATAATTTTTATCCCCTAGGGACCTATCTGATCAGCCTACTCCAAGTGAAGCGTTCTCTTCTTACATTCTTGTAAGGAAAAACGTGTGAGTGTGTGAGTGAAACTAAGACTTTCTGTGCCAACCATTTTAGCACCATGGAAATGATGGGATCATATGCTAATTTAATAATTTAACTGTAGTATTATGTTTGAAGTTCCTATTTAATGGTAAGATGTTTACCAAGGACATTTAATCAACTTAACTATTTTGGGACCTTAAGATCTATTAAGATATAAGGTGTGCTATGAATTATACTGTTTATTTGTATGTTGATTGGTGCAAATTAATGTATTTCTTAACTGTGCTATCCAAGTCATCTTCGCTTTGTAAACCAAATGCTCTTCCAGCCTTACTTAGTCTTAGTATATTGAATCACGCTGTTCAAATGCAGGACTCCCTCTGGCTTGTTGTAATAAAGGAAATAAACTCGGCTGTTATTTAAAAAGAATTTTCTTAACAGTTATTTAGATAAATAATGGTAATGGCTTCTTGATTTAAGGTTGGGTGCATGCGCTGATAATAGAGTGTTGCCGCATCCACCACATGACGAACCACCCAGATTGGGACCCGAGTACAGCCATGCAAAGTGCAACGGGTGACACCTCAGCACCACAATGGAACAGTGTGAGATTTTTAGAATATCTTTATATGCAGAATCTTACGAAATGATTATTTTTTTAAATGTAAACAGGATATATCATTTGTTACATATATGTACAATTCCTAGATTGCCTTTTCAAATAAACACATAAAAATATGTTTCATTCTATCTGTGCCTCATTTAAAGCTAGGTTGTCTTCCATTCAGGACACTGTTTTAATTCAAATTCTATTCTTGTTTATTTCTGTTAACTGTATTTTCCATTATTTTAAGTCAAAGGTAAGACGTATGGGCAACTTTCTCTCTTACCTATATAAACATTGATCATGTTAATAGAACCCTTATCAAATATTTGTCAGAGAAAATTCTAATTCATGTGGTCAAAGCCTTCTTTGCATCAAGAGCCAAGGGGTCCAGAGTGGGATATGGTTGGGTCAGTATTTGTAATATTATTTAGGAAGTGAAAAATGTTTTTCACTGCATGGCAAGAACAAATTAAACCAGTATGGTGAAGATTAACTAATTTATGATTGAGCATCTGCACGCAGTTCATAAAGAGCTTCACCAGCATTTTCATGCAAACATTCATCATTCATTTGGAATAGTTAGAACGTCAGGGAGATGTCCTGTCTCCCTTCCTGTTTACCCTCTACACAACGGGCTTCCAGCACAATACCGAAATTTACAGAAATTTTTAGATGACTCATACATCATAGGCTGCATCAATAATGAATCAGAGTACAGGAAAGTCGTGGAGGACTTCATCTTGTGGTGAAGGGACAATAACCTGCAACTCCACATTAGCAAGAAAAAATAACTGGTGGTGCCAAGAAGCCTCTGAGACCAGTCACCATTCAGGGAGAGAAAGTGGAAGTGGTACAGAGCTACAAGTACCTGGGGGTTCATATAAACAACAAACTGGACTGGTCTGACAATACACTGGTGCTGTAGAAGAAGGGCAAGAGCAGACTGTACTTCCTGCAAAGACTCAGATCTTTTGATGTGTGAAACAAACTGTTGGAATTGTTCTACCAGTCCATAGTAGCCAGTGTGGTGTTCTAAGTTGTCATATCCTGGGAAGTAAACTTGGCCACAAAAGAAGCACAATGCCTGAACAAACTTATCTGGAAAACTTGCTTCATCACAAGGTGAAACCTGGACACACTGGAAGCTTTGTGGAAAGGAGGATGGTGGCAAAATTTGATGGCATCATGAAAAAACCTCCCCATCCTCTCCAGGTGGCACCTTCTTGGAGCACTTTTAGCCACAGGCTTATTCCACCACAGTGTGCTAAAAGGCACCTCTAGGGTCCTTTTCTGCCTACTGATACCAGGCTATTTAATGCTTCCACCAATGTACTCATTAAGTTTATTGATTGATTGATTGATTGATTTATTGATTGATTGGCTGTATTTTTTGTTCTTTGAGTCTGTATTCATGTTTTGTATGATTCTGCTGCTGTATGCATTTGAATTTCTCCATGGGATTAAGAAAGTTGTATCTGTTTTACAGTGTGATGGTGCTTTGCCTTGGTTTAAACAAATGGTGGCCATAATGGAATTTACTTTGGCGGATCTGAAGCAACTTTGTGGTGTCCACTTTCACCTGTTCAGTCTGTTCCTAAGACTTCAGAAACTGCTTTTTTGTTAAAAAAAAATCCTCACATCTCATGGCGAGTTACGGTGAGTTCATTTATTGTGGCATTTTGGGTATGGTCGAGAATCAGTCTAAACCTCCTGTTTCATATGATGGGTCTGATGCAATCAGATGGAATGGAAAAAGCAGTAGTGGGTCTGGAGACTTATGTGAATAAGATATAGAAAAGGAGCAAGTACATTACAATAACAACCTAAATATGTGATCCAGACTTTGAAATGATTCAACCACATTACTAATTAGGAGGAGGGTGCATCATCTTTTTGGTACTTATTTTTAAACTTCATCCATCCATTATCCAACCCGCTATATCCTAACTTGGCAACAGAAATGATTCACTCAGTTATGAATACTTTAAAGATGAGTCATTCTGAACTCTAGTGTCTTCAACCAGGCTCCTTTGGATGGCACAGACGTCTAAACCACATGTTCCTTTTGTGGACACAGGAAGGTGGGCATGTGATACATTTGAACTGGTCTCACCATTTTATTTTCACCTACAAGCCTATTATCAACAGCAGCAGCTCTTCATTACCCAATCCAGAAGTTCTTTTGTGTGTTTGAGTGGTTGTTGTTCCTTTACTAAAATGTTTAAATATATATACTGTCTTTTCTGCTCTTGAGCACCTGTAAAGTTTTAATTTCCCCTTGTGGACAAAAATAGTATACCTAATCTAATCCAAGTGTTGACAATTAAGTAGCAGCAATAAACTTGAGAATGTTATGAATTTGAGTACATTATGCTGTTAAGTTTGTGGAGCACCATCTAAACATAGTGTGGTTTGTCTGTGTACTGCTGTTAACAGAAAACTCAGTACAGGTGTTGCCTTGCCAAAAAATCTGAAGAATGTGTTCATCATTAGGCTCATGTCAACATATGCACACGATTAAAAGTGCTTTGTTTATGCATTTTTATTTTACAGAAGAACTCCACAAAGTAAGCAAACCTATATTAAGTGTTTTATTAAACCACTTAATCTAATTCAGATTTATTAGGGGATGGATTCTATCCAACTTATAAATTCCCCAAAATTACAATTAGTAATTGATTTTGAAATGCTACTAATGGTATGTGAAGCTTTAAGTAATTTTGCTCCGTCCTATATTTTGGAGTGCCTGTCCCCATATATTACATACCAGCCTTCAAGAGCGAAACATAAAACAAGTAGTGAAGTGGCCTTTTGTCTGTTAAGCACCACAAATCTGGAATATTTTACAAATAGGTTTATATACAGGCTACCACCGTGGATCATTTATAAAAAAAATCCCATGGTTCCTCTCTCAGGTGGGCGTTAGCATATCATAATCTCTTGGACCAATAGCGTGAGTTTTCCACATTCGACTTATATGACTGACATTATAAAATACCAGAAGTGTGTATTGATTTGTTTGTTGTATATTATTACTTTGTATAAAGATTACTCTTATCTAAGTTTAATTTATTTTTATTTTCTTATGTTTTTTCTTTTGACATCTTCTTAAGCACTTAAGGGCTACATCCTTTCTATGCAAATGTGCTATAGAAATAAATGTTGTTGCTGTTCACAATGCTTTCATTTGACGTGAATTGCTAAGGTTTTAATATGCAGTCACTGTATTTCATTTTTGATTGTTTGGATTTTGGTATTAACGGTCTGCATTTCAGTACGTAATGTGCAGTATGTGTTTCAGAATATAGCATATGCACTCAATGGATATATATATCACACACTCACCGGCCACTTTATAAAGCTTTTTAATGCAAATATCTAATCAGCCACTCGCATGGCACCAACTCAATGCATTTAGGTATGTAGACACTGTCAACACCACCTCCTGAAGTTCAAACTGAGCAAACAGATTGTGGAAGAAATGGGATTTAAGTGACATTAAACATGGCATGGTTGTTGGTGCCACACAGGATGGTCTGTGTATTTCATAAACTGCTGATCTACTGGGATTTTCATGCACAACCATCTCTAGGGTTTACAGAGAAAGGTCAGAAAAAGGGAAAATAGCGAGTGAGTGGCTGGCAGCTCTCTGGTCGAAAATGCCTCGTTGATGCCAGAGGTCAGAAAAGAATGTCAAGACTGGTTTGAGCTGATAGAAAGGAAACAGTAACTGAAGTAACTATTTGTTACAACCAAGGTATGCAGAAAAACATCTCTGAATGTACAACACGTCGAACCTTGAAGCAGATGGGCTACAGCACCAGGAGGCCACACTGAGTGCTACTCCTGTCAGCTAAGAACAGGCAACTGATGCTACAATTTGCACTGCCTCACCAGGCTGATGGTCTGATGAGTCTCAATCTCTGCTTTGACATTCGGATGGTAAGGTCAGATTTGGCATCAACAACATGAAAGCATAGATCCACCCTGCCTTTTGTCAGTGGTTCAGGCTGGTGGTGGTGGTGTTATGGTGTGGAAGATATTTTTCTAGCACACTTTGGGCGCCGCAGTTGAACATCATTTAAAGGCCACAGACTACCTGAGTATTGTTACTGACCATGTCTGCCCCTTTATAACTGCAGTGTACCCATCTTCTTATGGCTACTTACAGCAGGATAATGTACTGTGTCACAGAGCACAAATCACCTCAAACTGGTTTCTTGAACATGACAATGAGTTCACTGCACTCAAATGGCCTCCACAGTCACCAGATCTCAATCTGATAGAGCATCTTTGTGATGTGGTAGAACGGGAGATTTGCATCATGGATATGCAGCCGACAAATCTGCAGCAACTGCATGGCGCTATCACGTCAATATGGACCGAATTCACTGAGGAATCTTTCCAGCACCTTGTTGAAAATATGCCATGAAGAATTAAGGCACTTCTGAAGGCAAAAGAGGGTCCAACAACAAAGTGTACCTAATAAAGTGACCAGTAAGTGTATATTGTGGGGTATGTTTCAATATATAGTGTATGCATTTCAATACATAACACACTATGTATTTCAAGAAATAAAAAACATTGTATTTCATTACAGTGTGTTTTTGAGTGTGTTGTGTATGCATTTCAATATGTGTTTCCATCTACAGTGCACTGTATACATTACAGAACATGAGTATGTTTTACTTCAAAATATATAAACTTCAGTTTGTAATGTGTATGTTATTATAGGTCATATACACTTTATAGAATACATTTTGTCTAAAAAATATTTGAATAATTATGTTGTTCACCCATTTGCCACTTCACTTTGTTCTTGTTAACCAGTACTATCTGAATTACAGGAACAATTTAATTTTGTTCTTTTTTTCTCAGTGACAGTTGTCCTGTCAACTAAATGCTTCATGAGCGCTGATATTTCACCTGTCACAAAGTTTTTTGGAACAGCCCAACTATTGTCTTACAAGTCAAAGTTTCATTTGCAATTCTATATAATCAGACTGTGCTGTTTCTTGAAAGTGTGGTAAATGGCATGACATTTACTTATTGAAGAAAAACTGAATTCTGTAAGACATTGTAAGTCACAGCAGATTTCTTTCATGCCTTGCATGCCTTGTCTGGAACACTTGGCTCATCTCCACTGCCACTTCAGTTTTGTAAAGTTAAGTGCTTTCTAGAATTATTGTAGGTTTTCTTCCTGATTATTGTATTTTATTGTAAGAACTTTGCATTTCATTTATCTATCTTTTTTTATGTTTAGCATTTGATATTCATTTCTGTCAATTGTTATTTGGCATTGGATCCTTTTCTGTACTTTTATTTCTGCTGTACCCATTTGAGTATTTGTGAAGCGCTTAGAACATGGTAAAAGGTACTATAAAAAACATTATTATTATTATTATTATTATTATTAAGTACTGTTATGGGCGTACTTTGTTAACCATAAAAAATGTTGTGATTTTATGCAGTTTTGTGAATTTATGTGACTAACCTTTGATACTGAACTATTGGAGAGTTAATGCTTAGAAGTGGACAGATAACCAGGCAGGGATTTTCACTAGAAAAGGCATGTAAATTAAAGTATGTTGAACATGGGTTTTACACAACTATGTTACAAAGTCACGTGGACAGCATATTTGTTATAATCAAACCAGTTCACCAGAGGCTGTTATTTCTGTGGCAGGTATAGACGTTTGGAATGGCACACTAAGCAAAGACCATTTTTTGTATTAATGGCTGAAAGTGTTTTGACCTTCTTCATCATAGGTTGGTGTGCCACACTGAGGACAGGAAAAACACTAGAGAGAATGGTACCCATTGGTTGCAATCTTCTTACTGAGGATTCACTTTATTTTCATAGAAACATAACATCTTTTCTGATCTGACACACTGTATGGAAGCTGAGAGAGGACGTGTAATATTGTTATTTTCCTTTTTTTTTAATTGTGTTCTTGAGATAACAGAATAATATTCTTGACACCCCCAAGAAATCATTAATTTGTTTTCTTGACATAATGGAATCATTTTACCAAGATCTTCAGAAAAACTTCTTAAACTGTGATCACATGTCCAGGTCATTTTTTTCTGGGAATTCGGGTTTCTTTGCCTATTGTAATTATTAAGGCCCTCTATCCCTTGCAGTTTATGACAAACACTGCATTTAATTATAGAAAAAGAACATTTTTACAACTTAAAACATTAGTTCGTTAAACTGATGTGTCATTGAATTATGGTGTGTCGTGTTAACTCTGACCTGGAAACCTAGGGGTCCTTATTTCTGACTATAATAATCAAACAATGATTAAGAGAATTCTGGTCTTGTCTGTACGCCTCAGGAGGCATTTCAAAGTCTGCTCACAGGCTGTAAAGTTTAGAGGTCAAGCAGTTCTCACAAAAACCGTTAACAAAAATGTTGACAAAAGAAGAACATTTTTTAAAAGTATGAATAGCTAAATAAAACTTGGACAAGTACTTAAATCCAGCAACAATTTATTAGAAAACTATAACATAAAATATGTTGTGTTGATCTCTTGGCTGTTTGGCATAAAGTTTTTTTGCTCCATCCAACAGTAAAAAACATCAGTGGCTTAAACTAGAAGTTGTAGCCTTATGTAATTTTTCCATAAAATGAAGTCTTCTTAAACAACGGACCTTCCTGCTTATTGTAGACATGCTTAACTTTCATCTGGAGGAAATGACCTTCATGTTTAATACAAAATCATACAAGATTCCTGACCTTGTAGCTTCACTTTGAGGTCAAGTGTTTTTTAATCCGAAAATGTCTGAGTTAGACTCTCAAAGAATTTTTTTATTTAAACATAATGGACTTTACTTTGGTGAACATGTCAGCATAGTACTTGGTGATATACATCATGGCTCCATACACATGTGCAGTTTTCTCTGTTTTATCACTCATCTCTCAAAGACCTGTATGTTAAGTTAATTCATATCTCTAAGGTGAGTGCAGCATGTGAGTAGGAGCTGCTTCTGCGATGGACTGATACCACATTCAGGACTGATTCCTGCTACAGCTGTAATAATACCCTGTAATTCCCAGCGATGTTGACAATTGGGGGAATTATTTTCTTAGTTTTTGTACTAAGTTGTAATTTGTGTAAAATGGTTATTTTTCTGCATGTATGTAGGTAGATATGTACTTTAAGGATTTCTTAGTTTTTGCTGTACGGTTCCATACTTTATGTTTCTGCAATATTTCTGTCAGTTTGTTAAAAATTCAGTAAATCCAGTATCCCTGGTTGGTGTCTGCACATTGAGGGATATATAATATATAGTATAATAATAAATATTTATATGTAAGCAGGCACAAAGATGTTGATAATGAATAATATTTTTTTTCCACAAGGATTCATGTTGTTGGAAAATAGCTAAACATGAGCAAGCAGTACTTCAGGTTAACATTCTGTATTTGTGTTTACTATAGGGTAGTCCAGATCTAATTATGCAATTTTCATTACGCTATAACTTATTAAGTTTATTACATAGAGAATTCACAAAAAATTATTTTTGTTGCCGATAGATGGCAGCACCTGCCCTGCATTCCAAAATAGCGGGGAGACGGTTGTCAGTCGAACAGCAGGTGCGATGTGTTCGCCTTTTCATAATTGCATAATTAGATCTGGACCACCCTGTATTAAATAAACTGAAGTTATGTATTTTTGCACATTCTTGGCCTATTCTATCTATTCTTAACATAGTGCCAGAGAGTAAAGACAAGCTGCAAGTTGCTCAGTTATGCCCGTCAGAATTCCACTGTACTCTGTACATATGATAATACTAGCCCTACTTCTGTTATTACATATGCAAACCCTTAATGTGTATGTTTTCAGAGTTCAGTACAAACCATAGCCTAGTAGGCCAATTCATTTTACATGTAACTCAGATAAAGAAATCAAAGTAAGATAATGCCAAATTTTCAAACTAAATTAAGAAAATGGTTAGGTGAGAAGTAAAGACTTCTCATTTAATTCTAGAATTCTTCTAACAAAAAAATAATATGTACAATGGCCAAGTCAGTCAAAATATACTTAAATCTACATTTTAAACTCCCTCTCCCTCTCTGGCTCTTCCAAGCCCTAATGTGGTCAGGTTGCAGGGGTGGTGGAGCTTTGCTGGCCACTAGTCAAAGGTCTTCCTTAGGTGTGGTTTTGTCACTCTTGGCAAGGAGATGCATGTCCTGGTTAGGTCAACAGATTCAGGCTGCAGCCTTCTCATTTTTCTTCAAAATCATCAATTATTATTACCTCAATAAACAGAAACACAGGTTTTTCACTCTGACTGTGTGTTATGACCTACTAGCTCTTTTTGTTAAACGCTACTCTAATTTGATGCTGATAACTTAATTGAGTCCTGCATTAATTACCCACCTATTGAGTTACCCATTGTTAATAAAATCTCCTGGCTTGTGGGTGGGGAGTAGATTTTAAAAGAAGTTTCTTTGGGTTTAAGATGAGTGTGAGTGAGTGAGTGAGTGAGTGAGTGAGTGAGTGAGTGAGTGAGTGAGTGAGTGAGTGAGTGAGTGAGTGAGCAAGGTATGGAGAGTTAGGGTAGTATGGTCTGGCGTTGTGTTTTTGTTTCTGATTGCTTATTAAAGAAATGTAATTGTTGTAAGCTTGCCATCTATGGGATAAATATGGATAGTATGTATCTAACTGTGTAAACTTTGTGTAGCTAGATAGCTAAGTTAGTGTTGTCCTCCTGCCTTGTTCCTGTTGTGTGTAACTTTCTCCATATTTTGTGAGTTTATTTTCTTTTTGACAATAAATAGAGTCTGTTTGTATTTAGCTGGTTTAGTTTTTTCTGTGTTTTGTCTCCTATCTCCCTCACTTGCGTATGGCCTATTAAAATACCCCTAGGCCTTTTGGTAGGTTGTAGCACTGTGTAAGTGGACTGTCGGCATATGCTTAGACAGGAGAAATACTAGTTTATGAGTAAACCACAAAAACATTTGATCACAGCTGAGCTAATGATATTATTTACCTTCACTTTCAAAATGTAATTAATAAGGGATATCAGCAAGAAGGTTGTCATCAGACTACAAGAGACAGCAATTCAGAGTGCAGTGTACTGATGAGTGCAAAGATGGCATGAATTCAGAAAAAAAAGTGAACAGCCTAATGGACAGAACATCATAGAGCTCAGAGACAGGTCATAAAGTTGGGCAAGAGCTTATCAATCAAAAGTAAAAAGGCCAGATGACAATCATTGATGGACAGAGACAGCACATAAGGAAGGGAGAATGGTATGTTATCTAAGGCATGGTATTTAAGGGAAAGCCACCCTACCTCGCAGATATGAGTAACACTTGTTTAGACATACCCAGGGATGCTACACAAATTTGCTTTCTGTTCTGGTTATTTTGATTCTGTTGTCAGTTTCTACTCCCTTCTCTATTTATTTCCTTAATAAACTGAACATATGATGTCATTCTGGGTAGGACAGCTGATATGAGAGTGTCCCATCTTGCAAATGATGAACTGAGCTGCTTTATTTATTTATTTCATTTTGTAAATCATATTACAATTAATGACACACACATCAATCAAGGATACAGAATGGTGAATTGAGCTGCTTTATTTTTTAAATTGTTTTGATTTCGTAAATCATATTACAATTAATGATGCACAAATCAATCAAAGATACAATCAATAATTCCTCCCATACATGTATGTGTCATAATACGAGGGGAGTCAAGCTAAAGTTAGAAAATGGGATTTATTATAAAATGGAACAAACATTGACATGGTAATTTCTCATGCACCGTTTTCTTCACGTCGTCCTCTGTCTTGAATCGACGACCACCCAGATGTTTTTTTAGTGGTCCAAAAAGGTAGAAATCACACGGTGCCACATCTGGCAAATAAGGAGGATGTGGCAATACCTCAAACTTCAGTTTCTCCAGACAAGACTTGGTGTTGTTAGCAGTGTGGCGGCAGGCAGGCATCATCTTGCAGCTAAACGACTCCTTGAGACAGCAGTATCTGCCACTTGGATCGAACAGCAGGCTTCACATTGGTCTCCAGCAAGTCACAACAACTTACACTAGTGACTGTAGTACCCCTCAACATGTAGTGTTTGACAATAACTCGGGTGCACGAGTGGTATGCGAGGACAAGATAAAACCTTCTATTCTGCTGGAATCCAGGCAGGTGGCATAAGTGCATTGAGAAGCGCGGAGACTACATTGAGAAATGACATGATAATTGTTGTTAAGATTCATTCCATTTTCTAATAAATCCCATTTTCTAACTTTGGCTTGACTCCCTCTAGTATGTTTTTTTTAATATGTGCAATCATTATGGAATGATATTTGCTTAAATTATTTTGTTTTATTAATCTTATAATTGTCTCCTAATATTCTCATGATGCTGTCAAGACAGTATTTACAGTAGTTACAGAGTTTTCTTGCAATCCTCACCATTTTGAGTTGTTTTTATTCAGGCACTGCCATGATGTTGATGGTATAAACACTCTTTGCTAACCACGTGGCAGTAGACTCTAGTCATCATAGTCATCATTGAGGACATCGTAAGGCTCACATTGATTATGATGGAAGCACTTCACAGCCATTCTTTTGGATATATAAAAAATACTTCAACAGTCATTTTTTCACATTTAATTTAGCTAAAGAAAAGCTTGTCAGAAATGGTTAGGACATTTTCTTTGATTTGTTGACTTTCAGTTCTTGATTAATGCCTTGATTTTGCTCTTTCAATTGTCAGACTTTTATGGCTTAGACCCATGCTTGTTTACCTGACTGTTCTCATGATAGTCCCCTTAACTCCTTGTCTCCGAGACAATAACAAATCTGAACATGTTTTTTCCCCCACTTTTTGACCACAACATTATTTTTCATAAGAAGCGAGTCTCACCACCACTCAACAATTGCCTTACCATTTCAGTTTTTCCATTTGTACTAGGCAAATAATAGAATCTAATTTGCTAAGCTGTTTTAAATGGCATTTGGTCTTTTGTTAATGACCACAGGTGGATGTGTGCTTGTGAATTCATCGGCATGTGCAATGTGCTTCACTCTTTGCAGAATTTGCAGCGGTTATTTTCCTGTCAGCCATTGCATTTGGCTGTAACATTGCTTGCCGTGAGAGGGACAAGAAGCCCAGTTTAGTAGATGAATTAGCCAACAATTTCAAGTCATGGGTTGCATTACACGTATCATGGCATAGGCTCTCAATTGGCACCAACATCAAGGTCCAAGTCACAGGGGTTTGTACATTTTTGCATGTCCAGAAGGCAATACTTAGCATTTCATACATACACCTAATTTTTCATGGCATGGAGTCAACAAGGTGCTGGTAAACATTCCTTTGGGACTTTGGTCTATATTGACATGATAGCATCACACAACGATTTGTTCAGATTTGTTGTCCTCACATCCATAATGCAAATCTCTTGTTCCACCACATCCCAAAGGTGCTCTATTGGATTGAGATCTGGTGATTGTGGAGGCCATTTCAGTACAGTAAACTCATTGTCATGTTCAAGAAACCATTTTGAGATTATCTCAGAAGATGGGCACACTGCAGTAATAAAGGCATGGACAAGTTAGGAACAAGTTAGTCAGGTAGGCTGGGGCATTTAAACAATGCTATTTGGTAGTAAGGGGCCCAATGTGTGCCAAGAAAGTATCCTTCCACTATTACAACTCTACTACCAGTCTGAACCATTGATGCAAGGCAGGATGGATCCATGCTTTCATGTTGTTGATGCCAAATTATGACCCTGCCAACTGAATGTCACAGCAGAAATCAAGACTCATCAGACAACATTTTTCCAACCTGTAATTGTCCAATTTTGTGGAGTCCATGCAAATTATGGCTTCAGATGCTTTTTCTTAGCTGACAGAAGTGGCATCTGGTGTGGTCTCCTGCTTCAAGGTTTGACGTGTTGTGAGTTCAGAGATGCTCTTCTGCATATCTTGGTTGTAACCAGTGGTTATTTGAGTTGCCTATGAACTCGAACTAGTCTGGCCTCTGACCTCTGGCATGAACAAGGCATTTTCGCCCAGATAACAGCCACTCACTTTATACAGTATTTTCCCTCTTTTTGAACCATTCTCTGTAAAACCTAGAGATGGTTGTTTGTGCAAATCCCAGTAGATCAGCAGTCTGTTCTCTTTTGATATTTTGCTTTGTCCTCAGACAATAAAAGGGACGACCTGACTGGCAACCCAAAACTTTCTTTCTGTCTTCAGAACTCTCATTCCCGCACCCGGCCACAGCTAATACATTCACTCCTATTTCACTGGCACATGTGAAAGTAGGGGAAGAAGAGGGTGCTGTTTGTTTCTATGTCTAGGAGTTTATGTCCTTCTCTCTTTCCTTCTCTTTGGTCACATGCCTTGTGTTGTACTACAATTAAAACTCATTGAAGTTTCACAAAGTGATCCTCTATTCATAGCATAAAATATGCCTGCTGAGCATTAGTGATGACTCTTTTCTTCAATGTGACAAATATGTTACTTTTACAGTATATGCAGTTTTCCTGTAAGTGCATCTTAGTGCATCTCTGTGTTCTTTAATGATACTGAACTTACTGTGGTACCCAAAACCAACTATGCTATTAGTCATTTTCTGTTAGTAAGGTTACGCACCAAATTAGCCCTTGGAGTAAAAAGGTTGTACCAACCTAGGCAATAGAATGTTCTGCTATGGAGCAGAAATTAAACCCAAGGCTTCACTGATGTAGAGAGAGCATGGATCTAGTGCTGATGCTGGTGTATAAATGAATTACAGACATTTTGTCTCACTGACCAAGATGTCTTAATATCTTTTATATGCTTTGCAAGAGCATCATTCAACTGTGACTTATACCACTTTATCAGCTAAAAATATAAGGGAGAGGCTACTCTGTGACATTTCCATTGAGAATTTCTCCTTTTGGCTGAGGAAAGACTGTGATGTTAAATTTGAGTCAAAGGTTTTGGTTGCACCTAATGAGAAAGAAAAAGAAGGCAGTGCCATTTTGTCCCACAAAGGTATTTCAGTTTTCGACTGGAAGATAAATGTCCATATTAAGATTCTCTTTTAAGATAGACACATTTATTTGTTAAACATACAAGTAATCAGTCACTTCATGCCACTTTAACCATCTACAGTATATAGCTGCCAAGCTTGCTCATGATTAAAGTGGCCTTCTGAAAAGGAAGGCTTTAAAAAGATAAGTATTGCATTATTTAGCAGAAGTCATCATTATTCAATAATTACTTCTTTGGAAAATGTAATGAAATTTATTAACATCTAACACAACTGATCATTAAGGAACATGACAGATAAAACTTTAATCTATCCACTTTAGGTCGGGGAATTGTGAGGGCCATGGCAAAATGCTTGCTTCTCTTGAGATATTCTGTTTTAGACTTTCTGGTGTGTTTCAGATCATTATCTTGTTGCAGTACCCATCCTCTTTTTAACTTCAATGTTTTTACAGATAGTGTGTTGTTTACTTCCAGAATTTGCTGGTATTTATTTGAATCCATTCTTCAGTCTACCAATGACATGTTCCCTGTGCCACTGGGTGCAACACAAGCCGAAAGCTTTATAGATCCACTGAAATGCATGATAGTTGTAGACTTGTTGTTTTCAATGGAATTCAGAATCCTTTTTCCCCCAAACTTTTGCACATTGTGGCCACAAAGTCCTATTTTGACTTCATCCATCCTCAGGACTTGTTTCCAAAATGCATCAGGCTTGTTTAGATGTTCATTTGCAAACTTCAAGCACTGAATTTTGTGGCTATGATGCAGGAAATGTTTTCTCTACTGATTCCACCATGAAGGTCACATTTGTTCAGGTGTCACTGCACAGTAGAACAGTGCACCACCACTCCAGATTCTACTAAATTTTCCTGAAGGTCTTTTGCAGTCAAACTGTGGTCGTTGTTTGACTGTCTAGCATCCAATGAGCAATTCTTTTCAAAAGTTTTCTTGGTCCACCACAGCATGCACCTCTGAGCCACATTGACTTTTTACCACAGGCAAGACAGAGAGCCACGACCGCCAACTCACAGAGCCCCGCCCGCCAACTCTAACAGAGCCCCGCCCACGGGTTAATGGCACTAGACTTTCAGTTACCAGCATTCACCGCAATGTACTGTAGTGTAATGGCGCTTTTCCACTGCATAGTACGGCACAGCACGGTTCAGTACAGCTCACCTTGGTTCGGCTCAGTTTGCGTTTCGACTGCAGTTTAGTACCGCTTTAGAGTGGGCAGGATTATTCACGTGTCGTTATAGTTGCGCCGACCTCCTGAAAAACTTTTTCATTCCGCGTCACCCCATCCAGGTCTCTCTGGATCCGCTCCTCGGCTACCAACGAGAGGAACGTCTGTACTTCCTCAATAGACCACGAAACAGCCATTTTTGGTTAAAGGTGCGTCCGAACCTTCGCTGGCTGTGCTAAAAATCTAGCGGGTCTGTTCTGTCTTGTGTCGCAAGTTCAGTGACGCAGTAATGACGATTTTCTCCAGCCAATCAGTGACCAGCAGAGTTTACACGTCACGTTTTGGTAACGGTTCGGCGCTTGGAACCTCGGCTGAGGTGGTACTAAAAAAGGACCAGGTACCAGGTACTGTTCCCAGTGGAAAACCCCCCAAAAGTGAGCTGAACTGAACCGTGTCGTGCCGTACTATGCAGTGGAAAAGCGCCATAAGACTATCACATCTGCTACCTCACAAACTTTCCTTATTCCCTGGATTTCCCTGACCCCATCAGATTCTAATTTGCCTTTTACTTTTACACGCAGACAATTTCCTGTTAGATTGGCGTTTGCAATGACTATTAATAAGGCACAAACTTTCAAAAAAATATGCCTGTATCTGCCAAAACCTGTTTTTACTCACAGACAATTGTATGTTGCTCTCTCCAGAGTTCCATCTTTTCATTCACTGACAGTTGTATCCTCAAACCCTCCCCATTTGGACAACTGTGTCTTTCAGGAAATGTTCACTCATCAATAAATAATTATATGCGGCATATGCTATGCCGAGGATTAGCTAGTCTTTTATAAAATGCTGAAAAGAAATGTGTCATCTTTAACTTTATGCCTTAGATGATCAGTTCATCTTCTGATAACTTAACTATTCATGGAAACAGACATTTTAAGCAAGGGTGCCCAAACTTTTGCATGCTGGGTTTTAGAAACTATTGCTTGCTAGCGTTTTTTTCTGAAATGCATTTGAACTATACAGCAGACAATAAATCCATTCATTATCAGGATATGATGGGCCCATCTAGCCTAACAGACAATCGAATGCAACTGGAAGAGGTATGGGCATCTCAGAAAGCTATAGGATTTGCAAACATTACATAGAGAACCATATATATTTCCAACTTAATGTCCTTTAAAATTACTCAGACAAATAAATATTCTTCAAAATCTGATTTTTGTGATTCTTGTATAGATCCCCTTGGGATCAATAAAGTAGCTATCTATGTATCTATAATCACATATAAAAGCTTAAGGGAATATTGCGAGACTGATCCATGCTTGTTCTTGGTGATGTTAATGAATGCAGTTGAAAAACAGTTTTTTATTAACTGTATCTCACATGTACAGATATGAAAAATTGATCTCTATTATTGCATCATTAAAACTTGATACAAGATAATATGTAAAATCCCAGGTGAGGGGTTAGACTACAGTGCAGTTCTACTTTTATCATTATAGCTCCTAAAACTTAAAGCTGTATAGCTAAATGCAAAGGTACAGCAGTTGTATCTTGTAGAGCAATGACAGCAAGCCAGACCTGCATTTATGTTGTCCAAAACTGAAATTTCTGACATAGGAGACATAAATGGTCACATCAATGGTATCAATATCTGTCTCAATTCCTGAATCCAGAATGTTATCCATCCATAATTTTCTTGAGCCCGTTTTGCTCTTTACACCCCAAAGAAAGACAGAGTATATCTTGGTGGCTACTGGACAGAAAACTTCCCTGGGTGGTATTGCCAGTTCATCACAGGGCCACACTTTTTCTTCTTCTTTCAGCTGCTTCCGTTAGGGGTTGCCACAGAGGATCATCTTCTTCCATATCTTTCTGCCCTCTGCAACTTGTTCGGTTACACCCATCACCTGCATGTCTTCTCTCACCACATCCATAAACCTTCGCTTAGGCCTTCCTTTTTTCTTCTTCACTGGCAACACTACCCTTAGCACTTTTCCCAAAATACACAGCATCTCTCCTCTGCACATGTCCATACCAACACAATGTTGCATCTCTAGCTTTGTCTCCCAACTGTCCAACCTGACCTGACCTACTAATGTACTCATTTCTAATCCTATCCATCCTTGTCACACCCAATGCAAATCTTAGCATCTTAAACTCTGCCACCTCAAGCTCTGCCTCCTGCTTTCTGGTCAGTGCCGCCATCTCCAATCCATATAACATAGCTGGTCTCACTACCGTCCTGTAGACCTTCCCTTTCACTCTTGCTGATACCCATCTGTCACAAATTTCTCCTGACACTCTTCTGCAACCATTCCACCAAATTGAAAGTTGCCAGTTTCCCTAAAATGCAAGTTTTTGGGAAAGGAAAGGAAACCAGGACATCTGAAGAAAAAAATACTCTGGCAGAGGAGGGATAGGTCAATTCTAACCACACGGCTATTGGGCTGTTAATTATTTGTACCAACCACTAATTTAATGTGGGTGACACGGTGGTAGCACTGCTGCCTCACAGTAAGGGTCTTCCCAGCATGGCACTTACATGTTCTCCCCATGTCTCTTTGGGTTTCCTCCAGGTGCTCTGGTTTCCTCCCATAGTTTAAACACATGCATAATGACCCTAATGTGAAGTGGCAACGCAAAACTGATCCTAGTATATATTTGGATTGTAGGTTTGTTTGTATGTGTGTGTGTGTGTGAGTGTGCGCGTGAGTGTGTGTTTGCCCTGCAATGAATTGGCTCCCTGCCATTACTAGGTGCTCTGGTTTCCTCCCATAGTTCAAAGACATGCAAAATGGCCCTAATGTGAACTGGCAACGCTAAATTGATCCCAGTACATATCTGGATTGTAGGTTTGTTTGTTTGTGCGTGTATGTGTGTATGTGTGTGTGTTTGCATGCCAAATTAGTTCAAGATTAGATTAAGGCTAATATGGCAGGGCTATTCCCAATTTATTAAAATTAGATGGCTTATCATATCCACATCATCTGACAAAGTGGGAGGATGATTTATACAAATGACTATAAGTGATGTAAGGAGATATTTTTAATGACTTTGTTCTACCCTGTGGCATGGATGGAGCAACAAAAAGAAACTACAACAGTTCTGTAGCATACAAATGCCTCCACAGCAAAAAAGTGGATCAAGTCTTCCTTCACCAAATAAGTGGATCAAGTTTGGTGTTTCTGAAGGCAGATGTATTTTTTACTGAGACAGAGTATGGTGGGCAACACTTCATGATTGTGTTTATTCTTTTTTTTTTATTTGATATACTTTAATATCCCCAAGAGGAAAGAACTGTGAAAAGAGCAAGATGCTTGTGCATTGTGGACCGGAGAAAATCATCCAGTGACAATATTGCAATTATGTGGAAGGTAAAGACATCTGACATTTTTTCTAATTTAGATTTTTACATCTGGCTGCAAAATGTACTTGTTAGAGTGAGTAGTTTCCAACATTCTAAATAAAAGTTTAGAGTTGTAATGCTAGCTGTATGTAGTGACATGGAGTCTCTGACCATGTCGGCTTGTTCTCTTCGCTAGTTTAATCAGCCTTTGGTCATGTTTCTGAAATTAACACAAGTGAATTCAAATTCTGAAGTGTAAGGTCTGGGTGGCTGATTATTTCACAGTTACTCAAACAAACCAAATGAAACCCTAAACAACCCACACCAACAACATTTCATTTGTATGAAAGTAACTTGGAAATGACATAAACAGAGTTAAAACCATTGAAACAATGAAAGTTGTTGGCAGATGTTTGTGCCTTTCTTAACTACAATTACATGAAAAAACAGCATCTTATTTTTGCAAGATCTCATTCACCATCCATTTTCTAACCAGCTTATTCCCTTCTAAGCCATTGTGAGGCATTCAAACCATTGACCCAGAGAACCAATTCTGGACCTTTGTCACTTTATTTTCCACAAATTTAAGGATAGTGGTTATCTTCAGAATCTGTTATCCCATGCACTTTTCAATTTTATGTTATGATTTACCTCACAGTGACAGTCTTGAATATCAAAGAATGTCCCAAACTCCATTTATCTTCGAGAAATGTTTTGCCACTTTGAAAATGTTTTGCCACTTTCTAGTTCTGCAGCAATTTCTTGATTCTGGCATGTGAAAGGGATTGGTCCTGGTACATGTTGACGATACAAGAAATAATTTGTCAAGATATATTGTGAGATTAAAGAAGAAACATTTATAATAGGCATTGTAGCCATATAACTCCTTCTGGACAGGTGAGTTTAAAATTGACCTAAGGTCAACACAGTGCCAACACAACCTACCACCAACAAAACCTTTTCCATGCTGTGAATTATGGCGGTAGAAGTGTCCTTATATGGGAATCGTTTCCCATACTGTGTTTGTGGACAACCTGACATAATTAAGGTAATCATGAATTCTGAGAAATATCTCAAGAAATTCTTGAGAAGAATATTAGGGCATCTGTTGGAAAGCTCACGTTGAGCACAAAGTTGATGTTTCTTTAAGAAAATGATTCTAAATATTAACAACTAAAGAACGACTTAGGAAGCCAAGGGAAAGCCCTGACCTAAAATTCAGTGACAATAAGTAGGGCTGTTTATGGAAGACATCCTTCACACCTAACAGAGCTAATGGAATTTTGTAAAAAGGAATGGGGAAAAGAAAACCCCTCCAGCAACCTGTCAGAAACTGATAATTGGCTATAAGGGGTGACTAAATGAAGGTATTGCTTCTAGAAGAGGTTTCACAAGTTACTGACTGACAAAGGTTCATTTACTTTTGCATGCAACATTTGTGAATTATTAAATATCACACTCTAAAATTCTATGAGTTTTTACTTAGCACGTTCATTTTGTATGCTCATCAAGAATTCCAGTTTATATAATATTTGTGTAGCATCTTCAAGGTGGTCATTATTATAGGTTTCACAAACTTCCAAGCATGACTGCATCCTATTCAATGCAAGGAAGGAAAAAGGAATGGCAAAACATCAGCTTCACCTTACATCCAAACGTATTTTAATACAATATAATAATAATAATAATAATAATAATAATAATAATAATAATGATAATAATAATAATAATAATATATTTTATTTATATAGCACCTTCCCCAGTCTCAGCCTAGTATAATTAGGTGACTGCCTATGTGCTTGTGCGCATATGTTATTCATTTGTTTGTGATAGTCATTTATTGATCATTGGATGGATATCCATCCATTCACTCATTTAATTAACATGTTATTTCAATACAGGATTGGGTTGGGGTTGGGCTTGGTTGAATGGTTCCAAGCCTGTCCTGACATCTTCAGGTCCTATTTATCTACTATTTGGGCATAAATGAACTGGAAAGTATAGAAATGTATAGAAGTCAAATACAGTAAACCTAACCATTGGCGATATTAATGATACAGTAAACCTATATTAGTTTTTTGTGAAGTTCTGCCTGTGGCACATACCAGTCCCTGTATGACTGAAGAAATCAATGGCTTAACATGTCACTCATATCTTGGTGTAGGGCAGAGGAGCATCGGTTCTTGGGATCTTGGGACACCTTCTGGAACAGCTGGGACATATTCCACTGTGACAAGTTACATCTGCACAGAAGGGATACTAATATACTGAAGAGACAGTAGCAAGGAGTTGTTTAACACTAGAATTACCAGAGCCTACGAAAAAACTCGTAAATCCGTCCCACCTTAAATCGCTTCTTAAAACCATTCTCACCTCTCCGCCAGCGTCTTTTGTTAATCTAAATGTGCTGATAAAAGAAAAGCTGCAAGTAGCCGTCTATTTCATCCCCCCACCGACTTAGAACATGCACAAACTTCTCCCTGCTCATGCCTTGATTGATTATCTGGCAGTGAAGTGTAGTTTTAGAGTGGAAATAATAGATCGTTGTTTGGAACACACGCATTTCATGTCTGTTCCGTTTCTACAGTAATCTTTGTAAACACATTCTTAAAACAGAAACGTTTTTTATATTCTAGTAGTAGATGACAAAATGTAGGCATAAACTATATAATGTATGAAGCCTGAAGTCCAAATATCAAAGAAATATTTTCACAGAAGGTACAAATCTAACACAACAATTGCGCTTTTATTCAAAAATATAACTGCAGAAACTACAGAATAGGAAGGCTAGGATTTTCTGACAGACCAGATATAGAACTTCAGTAAGGAAACAGGCAGTAGTATAAATACAAATATTAAAAGTTATTTTACACTTAAAAAGCCAAAGTAGAGTAAATAATACATTATGAATTTCTTGACTTAATGCTTGGAGTTTTAAGAATAAAATAAGCAAGTTAGATTTATTTGTAGCTGCACATAACTATCATACAGAAAAACAGAAATAACAGAAACTATGTTAAATAAGAGAGATGAAGTTGAATATATTGTAGACCAATATACAATATTTAAGAATGACAGGCAAAACCAAAAGTGTGGGGAGTCACAATTTATGTAAAACAAAATCTGAATGCAAGTCTTCTTCAATTAGATGTTGAGCCAGAGCTTACTGAGGATGTTTGGATTCAGTCAGACAGCATAAGCAATTGAGGCTTTATGTTAGAAATGTGCTAAAGACTCCTTAATGCAGGCAATAGTTTCAAGTCTTTTTAATAATTTTAAAAGAGCAAGTTTAAATGGGGATATTATAGTCACTGGGGTCTTAATTTACCCAAATGTTAACTGAATTATCCTTACAAATTGGAGTTCATTACAGGAGTGTTTTAACACAGTATGTTAAACCATCAATGCAGGGTAAAGCCTGTCTAGATTTAGTATTCTGACGTAATCAGGGTAGGATTCAAAAGATAGATGTGACTGAACCATTAGGTTCTAGTGACCATACTATAATACATTTCACAGTGTTTTGCCAGAGTGCATTTTCAATAACTAAAACATTTAAGTTTAACTAGCCAACCCGCGGCGTACCATATGCCGCATAATCAGGCCGGTTTTTTAATAATTTTTAAGCACAGGGAGAAAATTAACATTTGAAAAATCGGTAATGTAATAAATCAGCAAGAAAAGCAACATTGTAACAATGCACAGAACAAACCAACACACAATCGTCCGTGCGGTGCTCAGGCAAGGAGGGTGGAACGGGAGAAGAGGAGAAGGACGTCCACTCCGCTCCCTCCGTCATGCTATTGTGCTGATTTCTCATTCAGTATGCACTGCCTGCTCATGTGCCCACCTCCAACTCGTCACTCGAGTCGTTGTCGTCTTTGCACAGTCCAGATGCACCTGTGACTCACGTAGACTTTTCATTGCTCTGTGTGGTTTTGGCTGCCTTTCTATATATAATTCACGAAGACATCCGACCACGGTAGTAGCGAGGTTGGAGGGGGGTGTGTACAAAGTGCAGGAGCATCTAAGAAGACGCATGTTTGTCGCGGAAGCGAATTGCTATATGTAGCGTGTAAAACAGCTTGCTATGGTGCACGCAGTCATGCGTCGTAATCGAAAACTCGGTTTTTAAAGACTGCTTACTTCATTGTGTTTTAACCTCAGTTGTAAAGGAATGTTTTAAGAATCCCATGGGATACCCCTCGCAAACCGTTTTACACGCTGCATATGGTGCAGAACGGGAGGAGAGGAGAAGGACATCCATTCCGCTCCCTCCGTCATGCTAGTGTGCTGATTTCTCGTTCAGTATGCACTGCCTGCTCATGTGCCCACCTCCAACTCGTCACTCGAGTCGTTGTTCTCTTTGCACAGTCCAGATGCACCTGTGACTCACGTAGACTTTTCATTGTTCTGTGCAGTTTTGGCTGCCTTTCTGTATATAATTCACCAAGACACCCGACCACGGTAGTAGCGAGGTTGGAGGGGGGTGTGTACGAAGTGCCGGAGCATCTAAGAAGACGCATGTTTGTTGCGGAAGCAAATTGCTGTATGTAGCGTGTAAAACAGTTTGCTATGGTGCACGCGGTCATGCGTCGTAAACGTAAACACGTTTTTTAAAGACTGCTCACTTCATTGTGTTTTAACCTCAGTTATAAAGGAATGTTTTAAGAATCCCATGGGATACTCCTCGCAAACCGTTTTACATACTGCATATGGTGATTCACCTCTGCAAGAAACATGCCTCTATGAACAGTCAACGTGGGTCGGAGCTGCATGTGACCTCTACGACAGATGAATATAAATGACGCTGGTTTTTCTGTGTCGTCGCGTCCGAGTTGGTGGGTGTGGCTCTGCGAGTTGTCGTCGTATCCAATGGTCTTGGAGTTGGTGGGCGTGGCTCCTTCCTGCGTGCGCCATAGGTGTCTCACTTGTCGGTGGCTTAGTGAATCCACGCCCCTTCCGGCGTGCTTTCCATGGGTGTCTTGCCTTAGTGAATTATATATATAGACTAGCAAAATACCCGCGCTTTGCAGCGGCGAAGTACTGCATTAAAATTTTTATTAAGAAGAAAATTTAACCTTTTTAAAAAATATGCCAATAATTATTTGTTAAGGATCTCTTTGTATACCATGTTGTCAGTTTGGCCCTCCGGTTGTAATATGACCAAGCTGTGCGCTGAGCTTACTCTTGACCATGCAACTTACAGTTGGCCATGTGAACAGTAATCTTGTCTCAAATCTCACAGCTTGAACTGCTGCTGTCTTAATCGGTTTGAGTTTCATGGTTTCTTTCAATTATGACAGTATTTGCAGGATTTGTTGTATTGAAGTGACATTCGGCATCTGTCAAGCGTTGTAAGCACACAACCGGTTTCAGCGATAAAATCACATCCAGCTTTTGAGAGTTTAAACATTCATAAACATCAAAGTGTCCACTACTGAAATCATCACCTGTGAATCTAAGATGTTTAAGAGGCATTGGGCGGTTGTCCAAAGGTGTAAAATATCTGGCCATTTCGGTACACTTGAAAGCGACAATTCAGCGGCAGCCATCAACTCACATGCAGAACCATAGGTGAAGGGCTTAAGCATTTCACTCTTATAGTGCTCCTGTGTAGTATAATTATCTCCTGTACCATCATCAGTACACACCTTGAACCTGTCCCAGTCATTCAATACATAAGACACAATGTTCCTCCGGATATCAAGAGTGAGCCTGATATGGCTGTGCAATATGTAACAAAGAGAATGGAAAAGGTAGGTGGTATCTCCGGGCATGGAAACAACTCGGCAAGTGATAGTTCTTTGATCGATAGTGATCATCTCGATAGACATGGTAATGGGGGTTGGAATGATAAAGGAAATGGGTACCTGAGCAATGTAAAGTAAGTGTAAAATACCTATACAATAACTATAATTGTAATAAACAAACAATAAAACAGCGGAGAAGCCGTGGATTAAACAAAAAGGCTGTAGTTATCAGTAGGGAGACGTGAATCCCGTGGCGAAGCAAGGGAGGGAATGTAGAGACTGGAGCGACGGACGGCCTTATATAGGCAGGCAGCCAACAACGTGGGAGGCGTTGGGATGGGGGACCCAACGCCGCCTCACACGATGACCGAGCTGCAGGCTATGGACGTATATATGTACGTAAGTAGGATTCAGTTCGCGTTAGGAACCCGTGTACCAAATTTCTTGAAGATGGGCCCATAAGTAACAAAGACTGTTAAAAAGTTCAATATGGCGGCCGACAGTGGCATCATACCACCGAAATAAGTACGTACATTAGTTTCGGTTAGTGCAGGGAAGCCGCCTACCAAATTTCGAGAAGATGGGGCCATAAATAAGAAAGTTAAATATGGCAGACGTTGTTGACCGTTATGACCATTACGCATAGAATTTCGAAATGAAACCTGCTTAACTTTTGTAAGTAAGCTGTAAGGAACGGGCCTGCCAAATTTCAGCCTTCTACCCATACGGGAAGTTGGAGAATTAGTGACGTTGGAAAGTTCAATATGGCGGCCAACAGTGGTGTCATACCAACAAAATAAGTACGGACATCGGTTTCTGTTAAAAGTTCAATATGGCGGCCGACAGTGGCGTCATACCATCGAAATAAGTAAGTACATCGGTTTCGGTTAGCGCAGGGAAGCCGCCTAAAACATTTTGTGAAGATGGGGCCATAAATAAGAAAGTTCAACATGGTGGACGTTGTCGACCGTTATCGACCGTTATGACCGTTACGTGTAGAATTTCGAAATGAAACCTGCTTAACTTTTGTAAGTAAGCTGTAAGGAATAAGCCTGCCAAATTTCAGCTTTCTACCTACATGGGAAGTTGGAGAATTAGTGATGAGTCAGTCAGTCAGTCTGTGAGGGCTTTGCCTTTTATTATTATAGATTTTAGTAGAGCTAATATTGACCAGATGTAATAAAGCCTAAATAGAATAAATTGAGGAGATGTGAAGCAGGTTTTAAAGTATTTTACATATAATGCAGGACAAGTTTATTCCAAAATTTACAAGAAGTAAGACATTAAAGAGAACTCTGTGATGGATAAATGATAAGCTAAAAAGGAAATTGCAAAGAATTAGGCATAAAAGACTAATTACTCCTATGTTAAACATAGGGTATAAGAGAACATGGGAGCAAATTTTAAAAAGGAATATTAGGAAAGCTAAAAGGCAGTTGGAGAGAAATATTGCAGAAAAGGCAAAAGATGATTTAAGGAGGTATGTATTAGGAATGGAAAGGGTGACATTGAATATGCAGCCTGTGATATAGTAGATACAAAGAGCTTGCATTTTTCATATGTTTCCACATATGAGGAATTTGATAACCTCCCAAAATCAACAGGAATTATTATAGAGGTACTTAATTTTATGGAAATTGTAGATTAAATATGCTAAAATCTAACAAATAACCAGTACCAAGTTATACAACCCCAATTCCAATGAAGTTGGGACGTTGTGTAAAACGTAAATATAAACAGAATACAATGATTTGCAAATCCTTTTCAACCTATATTCAATTGAATACACTACAAAGACAAGATATCGAATGTTCAAACTGATAAACTTTATTGCTGTTTTGCAAATCTTCACTCATTTTGAATTTGATGCCTGCAACAAGTTCCAGAAAAGCTGGGACGGGGCAAGTTTACCTCTGTGTTATATCACCTTTCCTTTTAACAACACTCAATAAGTGTTTGGGAACTGAGGACACTAATTGTTGAAACTGTGTAGGTGGAATTCTTTCCCATTCTTGCTTGATGTACAACTTCAGTTGCACAACAGTCTGGGGTCTCCGTTGTCGTATTTTGCGTTTCATAATGCGCCACACATTTTCAGTGGGAGACAGGTCTGGACTGCAGGCAGGCCAGTCTAGTACCCGCACTCTTTTACTACGAAGCCATGCTGTTGTAACACATGCAGAATGTGGCTTTACATTGTCCTGCTGAAATAAGCAGGGAAGTCCCTGAAAAAGATGTTGCTTGGATGGCAGCATAACCTGTAACTTGCTCCAAAACCTGTATGTATCTTAGAGCATTAATGGTGCCTTCACAGATGTGCAAGTTACCCATGCCTTGGGCACTAACACAACCCCATACCATCACAGATGCTGGCTTTTGAACTTTGCGCTGATAACAATCCGGATGGTCCTTTTCCTCTTTGGCCCGGAGGACACGACGTCCATGATTTTCAAAAACAATTTGAAATGTGGACTCGTCAGACCACAGCACACTTTTCCACTTTGTGTCAGTCCATCTCAGATGAGCTTGGGCCCAGAGAAGCCGGTGGCGTTTCTGGGTGTTGTTGATATATGGCTTTCACTTTGCATGGTAGAGTATTAACTTGCACTTGTAGATGTACCGACGAGCTGTGTTAACTAACAATAGTTTTCTGAAGTATTCCTGAGCCCACGTGGTAATATCCTTTAAAGAATGATGTCGGTTTTTAATGCAGTGCCGCCTGAGGGATTGAAGGTCACAGGCATCCAGTGTTGGTATTCGGCCTTGCCGCATACGTGCAGAGATTTCTCCAGATTCTCTGAATCTTTTGATGATATTATGGGCAGTAGATGATGAAATCCCTAGATTCCTTGCAGTTGTATGTTGAGAAACGTTGTTCTTAATCTGCTGGACTATTTGCCCACTCAGTTGTTCACAAAGTGGTGAACCTCGCCCCATCCTTGCTTGTGAATGACTAAGTCTTTTGGGGATGCTCCTTTTATACCCAATCATGACAAACAATTGTTTCCAATTAACCTGTTCACCTGTGGAATGTTCAAAACCGGTGTTTTTTGAACATTACTCAACTTTCCCAGTCTTTTGCTGCCCCGTCCCAGCTTTTTTGAAACGTGCTGCAGGCATCAAATTCAAAATGAGTGAAGATTTGCTTTACAACAATAAAGTTTATCAGTTTCAACATTAGATATCTTGTATTCATAATGTATTCAATTGAATATGGATTGAAAAGGATTTATAAATCATTGTATTCTGTTTTTATTTACGTTTTACACAACGTCCCAACTTAATTAATGGAATTGGGGTTGTATATACACACACTGGTGTTGGGGCTGCTGCTGTTTTTATTATATATACATGATCTAGATAAGAATACAACTATAAACAACAAGCTGGTTATGTTTACAGATGATACCAAGCTATGTAATCTGCTAAATTGTTGCAGAGGAACCCGGACAGCATACAGGCTTGGAAACATTTGTGGCAGATTAAATTCAGTGTAAGTAATAGTAAGATATTACATCCAGAAGGGTGAATTCACAGCAGGGGGTTTGAAACTTCAAAGTACACCTCATGACAATGATCTAGAGGTCATAGTGGATATATCACTGTCTACACTGAGACAGTGCACAGAAATGATCAAGAAGGCTAACAGGATGTCAGGTTATATTATATTATATTATATTATATTATATTATATTATATTATATTATATTATATTATATGTGTGGAGTACAAGTCAAGGGAGGTTATCCTTATGCTACATGATACACTAGTGAGATGTCACTTGTTTATGGTTTTGGTCTCCATATTACAAAAAAGACATAGTGACTCTAGAGAAAGTCCAGTAAAGAGTAACTAGCCTGATCCTAGAACAGGGACATGCAGTATGAGCTACTGTATGAGGAGAGACTGAATTGATTTTCTTCAGTTTCAGCAAGAAGATAATAATAATAATGATAATAATTATAATAATAATAACAATAAAGGTGGCGCAGTGGTAGCGCTGGTGCCTCGCAGTTAGGAGACCTGGGTTCGCTTCCCGGGTCCTCCCTGCGTGGAGTTTGCATGTTCTCCCCGTGTCTGCGTGGGTTTCCTCCGGGCGCTCCGGTTTCCTCCCACAATCCAAAGACATGCAGGTTAGGTGGATTGGTGATTCTAAATTGGCCCTAGTGTGTGCTTGGTGTGTGGGTGTGTTTGTGTGTGTCCTGCGGTGGGTTGGCACCCTGCCCAGGATTGGTTCCTGCCTTGTGCCCTGTGTTGGCTGGGATTGGCTCCAGCAGACCCCATGACCCTGTGTTCGGATTCAGCGGGTTAGAAAATGGATGGATAATAATAATAATAAACTAAAGTGTTTAAAAATTTGAGGTAAATTAGTACAGTGGATCACAGCTGTTAATAAATTCCCCAACAAAAACATGGGCATAGATGGAAATTTGTTAGGTGCAAATTTCATACATATGTTAAAAATTACAGAAAGAACCAGATATGTGGAATACATTACAAAGTAGTATGGCAGAGAGTAGGACTTTTAGGGACCTTCAGATATTGATTATTCTAGACAATCTAGGTGAATGGGATTGGTGAACTTGTTGGACTGAATGTTTTGCTCTCATCACAGATTTTCAAATGTTAATAATGAGAAAATGTCTGAATTAGCACAAGCCACCTTAAGTCATAGTGTCCAGAAGAAATGTAACAGTTTACTTCATGTGATAGAAGTACATAATAAAAAGGAATAGTTGCATCAGATATTTGAAATATTAAAATGTGCCCTTCAATTTTAAACATTGAGTCTAAATATTCACAACTCTAAAAAAAGGTTGTAATTTTTCACTCTCTGATACTGATTCATAGAGTGCTAGATCCCTAGTAAATGATCAAAAATGAAAAGTAACACCATGTTCATAATCAATGACCTTAAAATAGTGTAAATTATACCCCACATGCTTATGTTTGAAATTTGACATTTTTAACCTACTTGGAGTGGCTTTTGATTGCTAGGACTAGTAGACAGATAGATAGATAGATAGATAGATAGATAGATAGATAGATAGATAGATAGATAGATAGATACTTTATTAATCCCAAGGGGAAATTCACATAAAGAATCAAAAGTTATGTTTATGATCAGCAACCTTGAAGTAGCTTAAAATGACACTCTACTATCTATATTACTGATCCCCATTTTTTGAAGGTATGTGAAAAAGAGTAACTTTGGCCCCTCCTTTCCTATTAGGGGATACACACCTAGAATTGGTTAATGCTGCATACACAACTTTAAGTCCTTTGGATCATTTTTGCTGAAAAAACTATTAGTTTGCTCTTTATCATAAAGGCAAAATTTCCTGCACAAAATATGGCCCAGAAATGTCTTTAAAATTATGTTTTTTTCGGGCATAGATGGTCAAAAATAGGGGGAAACCCCAAAAAGCTCATCTCTTGAGCAAGACGATATAATAACGAGTTGAACGGTATATCAAAAGGTTTTTTTTTTCTCGTGAGTCAAAAAAAAACAAACTGAAACGATTTCAAAGCAATTCTTATGAACTTAAAAAAACTCAAACTAACATCTTTCATGCAATACAAGATGCACAGAGGGAAAGGGAAAACCCGGTGAAAAACTACAAATCCCATCGTCCTTCTATGATGACGCATTAGAGGGGGCAGGTCCATTTAAGCTTGTTCCTGTCTTATTCCGCCATGTTTGTTTGAGATAAAATGACAGCAGGACGGAGAAGAAGAACGACGCTGGTCCAGTTTGAAATTTGTTAATATATTAATATACTTAATAGCAATTTTTTTTTGCAGTTATGACACGAAGGGACCTAAGCTGTGTATGCAGTTAACAATCTAAGCACTTTTCTCTTTCTACGAAAATAAACGGATTTTGTCGAGATTTATTTCCTTGGGATTGTAATTTTGTTCTCGCGTGTCGTTTGCTGCATTTATGTAAAACAAAATAATAAATATTGCTGCTTCTGGGAACCTGTCCGTAACGTAAAGGATACATCAGCCAAGATTCTACCTTATAAAGAAGCCGACATTATGATTATTGGGAAACACTCGTAACGATCCTCTGATGCTGAAGAAGGAGTAACGAGGCTTTCATATTTTTACTGTTTTTGTTTACTAAAGACGCATTTTTAATCACGGATATACATTTTTTAATCATTCCTGTTTAGCAGTTTTACGAGTAAAGCAAATTTAAAATCAACTCTCGTCTATTTTGGGAAGGTCAAAGACGGGGAAAAAGGATAACACTCAAAGATGTCAGGCAGTATTCCCGCAGACACGGTGAGAAACATTTGCATCTGTGTTCATATAAATGGGGATTTATGTGTGTTTAGTTTAAGTGTTACTTTTTCAGAGATTCTGAACATTTTATCAGTCTTATTTTGGATTTTTTTTTAATGGAAAGGATTACTTTACATGAATTTCAACTGCACACAGCAGTGCTCACAATTTAGGAGCCACAGGCTGAATGCTTTTTATCGCTGTCATCAGTGTAATTCAGTAATATTTGAAGCTTGATTCAACATTATAAAATTTAAAGCACTGATAAGTTAAAAAAAACTGTTAAGTGAGTTTCCTACTACATAATGACAATAAGGGAGAAAGGAATAGAAATGCTTGGTTGTCTGTTGTAGTAGTTTTGCATTTTCTTCTGCTCACGAAAAGTTTATTGTTCGCATGTTCGGTAAACAGTCCTCATTTAACGCCAGTCAAGGAGCAAGACATCCTTTCACTTTAAAATATTTCTAAAATCTGTCATTTTTTGTGTAGTATATGGCAGTTCAACCCAAATTTTTGTTCCATTCCTCTAGTAGAAGTAATGATGACCGCAATGGTGAAATAATCGCTTACGCCCCCTACTTTTATTATAGAAATACTTAACGTATCATTATTCTCTTTTTTCATTTTTGTTTTAATTTGTACGTTTTTTAATATAGACACGTATTTTTCAGTTTTCACTTGATTGGTTAAATATTAGGTGGAATTTCGAGCTCACTACTTCGCTGAGAATTCCAAAATGTCTTTTCACGTACAACTTGAGTTATTCCAGTCAACTCCGTTTTGATGGATTGTTCGTCATTTGAAGTTTACATAGTGAAGAAGGTTTTTTATTTCTTTTTCTAAAGTGAACTGTAGGTTATGGTCAATGAAGTTCATTGTTTTCTTCTACTTCATCACTGTATGCGTCTTTGGCGATTATTGATGTGTAATGCATGTTTGGTACTATGTGTAGCATTTGTAATCATTATTGAAAATTGTTTATGGTTGTTCGTCCTTATTTTATAATTCTGCTGTTATTATCTTGATATTACCTGGTTTGTATTAATAACAATGTTTGAATGATGACAGAACTTTTTCTACAGCGTTGTTTTAGTTTCAGTTACTCGTAAAACACGGTTTTAGAAGGCAAACTGTCTTTTTAAGGGCTTGAATTCACAATCTTTACACTGGTTAAATATTATACAACTACTTTTAAGTGTTTACTTCAGCAGCATCACATGTTTTATGAAGTCTACATGTTTACACCTAGTTCACCTGTCAGCTCTAGTATCATCAGCACTCGGAGACCTTGTACACAGTTTTTAGATTAAAGGATAGATACAATACCTTAATTAGGAATAACTAACTTAAGTCGTTTAAAATTAATGAATGAATGCTCATTTTTACTTATTTCTGCCGCAGCATTTCAAATTTATGCAAAATACTTTTTTGTGGTTAATGTTAGCATAGTATTTGCACCTGAATTTTATGAATTAGGTGAATATGCAGGGCATGACAATGAGCAGAATTTTGTTAATGTGGCACTTGTAATTGTTTACCACATGAAAAAGTTAAGGAATATATTTAAAGAATGTAGTCAATAGTGAAAGCATATGTATTCTAATAATAACAAAAATAATGAGTAAATAATAATCTGGTTGAAGCCTTATTCAAGAGGACTTACAACATCTGTGATACTATTAGTTACATTTGTTTTGTTTTTTCTCTTGGAGTACTGGCAGATGAAATGAGTTGCACATGGTCACACAGTGTTAATAGTGCCTTTGAACCTCAGAGGTTGAACTCCTAAGTCTTATGGACTATGCCACACTACCTGTCAATGCAGAAATTTAAATTCTGTTATTTCAGTATATATATGTTAGTGCAAGTGTTGGGACAACAAACATCTGTGATCTTAACATTAAAAATAACAAGTTCTTTTGGATAATCTTCTTTATTGGTATTTCATTGGCTTCTCAGCAGTGTAAGGCCCTTTCACAAATGACTGTTGTATTAGAATTTAAAAATTCCTTGAAAATGTTCACATATTGTTTGTCAATAAAACTGCTTTGAGACTCAAATAATTGTATGCTTGTAGTTGTCAAATATTTAAATTTTTGCTATTTATCAGGTTATTGTTTTTCATTTAACAGTCTACATTTAAACCTAGCCAGCTAAGCACATAGATTACTTCATAAGTCATATAGCAAGTCACATGGTTGCTGCCTGTAGAGGAAGTATGTCTTACAGCTGGGACAAGGTACAGTATTGTAAATAGCAGATTACTGGAATATTATGTAAATCGATGCTTAAAAAATTCAGCAAGTAGGCAGTTTAGAAACTAAAAATCTATTTGCCTCCAGGCATAATCTCACATTTATAGATTAAACACACTATAGTTAAACATAACTCTTTGTAGTAAATATATTTTTTACTTGTTATTAAATAGAAACTTTTAATTGTATTTTCTGATACTGTCAGAATTATTGCTTGGGTTGGAGTACATTGTTTAATATGTTAATTCATAAATTAATGGCTCGCATTGAAATACGATTCACTTTTTTATTTTGTAAAAATGAAGTTTATTTTTTTATATTCAGAAATTATGAAATGATTAAGAATGGGTTTAGCTTAAGAGTTATCTTTCTGATTTTTTTTTGCCAGCCATGGCTACAAAGATTTGCAAGCTGTCACAAAAGCATAATAAGATTTTTTTTCTTTTTCCACAATGTGAACATTTTAATTACAGCCTAACATGGTTTGTGCAACTTTTAAATATTGTCTTCTAAACCTTTAAATATTGTTTGTTGGGTCAGGATCCTGCATTGTCCTGTCCTGTAAGAAGAGTGCTATACTGTAGGGCTGAAACTAATAATTTTTTTGGTAGTCGACTAATTGTTCAATTTTTTTTTTTTTTTCGATTAGTCACGATTATTTCATGCCTGACTATTTTGATGCCCTGCCACCTGTGGTTGCACGTCCTCTTCTGGGCTTCAGTGCATGTCTTACCTCATCTGCTCACGTCTGTCCTCCTGTGAATGTCACCCTAATGTCTCTGCATTAACGTGATTAAAATTGATAATGATCAAATCAATCAGATGTTTTTATATTAGTGTGACTACCATCACAATAAAAAAGAAATACATTAAACAATACAAACTAAAGTGCACATAGTCTTTAAATAAAAAAAGTGCATTTAACTTAACCAAAAATGGCCACTGGTGTGTCTTAAAGTCCAAAAGTTTAAATAAAGCTTCAAATCAAATAAAATAAAACAATAATGTACAGTTTATAAAAGATTCAGTCCATATATTCCTGATTGCAGTGCAGGAACGTGAGCATTTCCACATGCTCTGGTGTGAGGCTGGCTCTTTTCTTTGAGACAATGTTCCCAGCTGCTGAAAGGAGATGCTCAGAGGGAGTAGAGGTAGCAGGAATACACAAGAATGATTTTGCCAATAAGCCAAGTGCGGGATACTTTGCCTCATTAGCCTTCCACCAAGACAGAGGATTTTCTTTCTTCAAGATGGGCTGCTCTCCAAAGAACATCAACACCTGGCATGGGATGACAGATAGAAATTAGCCAGTTGGCTACATCTGAAATATTTAATATTGACCTTTTTAATATGCACTATTCTTATTTCAATAAATATATCTTACTTCATTAGTGACCAGTTGTTCGTGAGCATCTTCTTCAGTGTTCTCTTTGTCGCAGTCTGTTGAGTCACATCCAAGCAGTGAATCAAGAGCTAGTAGAAATCTATTTAAAGTTCTCTCAGCTGAAGTTGAAGCACCCTCATCATCTGGTCCTGTGGTTCTTTGTGCCCTGTGGCAATTTGGTGGTTTTGAGTAATACTTCCATTCATGGACAGGAGGGCCAGAGCCTGTATTTTGTTCTGAACACTGAACCTCTCTTCTGGTTTCAGGAATTTCAACTTACGAAAATGTTTGTCTAATGCAGTTGCAATGATCAGTTTTTTTGGATCATCATCTTTTAAGGGGACTTCTCTTGACCAACGTGCAGTGATCTCTGCTGAAGCAGCTGCCTGGAAGGCCTGCACAGCAGCTGTATCATAAGCAGTGTGGGTGGATTTCAGAAGCCCTTTGACCAGTGGAGGCAGAGCAGAGGCAGTCACATAGCTTTCCCCACTAAAGTATACTGTAGCACATTCAAAGTCCTGGAGAGCTTTAGCCAGCTCCTCTAAAATGATCCACTGATCAGCTTTGAAGTCTAGGTGTTTCCCTCTTTGTATTACTGTTGGGTCAGACAGAGTTACAGTCAGTGGCCATCTTTTTTCCAGGAGGTGAGTTATCATATAAGTGCTGTTCCACCTGGTAGAGACATCTAGGACAGGTTTGTGCTCCTGGGTACCCATATGTTTCTGCTTGGTCTTCAGCTTGCTTGAAGCCTTGAAGCCAGTTGACTTCGTTTAAAGTGCTCTACAAGACACCTTGCTGCTCCAAGTGCTTTACTGATATAAGGGGGTATCAGTGCATTATTGATCACCAACTGCAAAGTGTGGACTGCACAGTGGACGGACATCCACCCATGTTTCTCCTGCAAGATGATAGCAGTAGGGGTGTGCGATATTGGGGGGATAAAAAAATATCTCGATATTTTCTGGGACTTTGACGATAATGATAATTCCAAGATAATGTAATGTATTATTTCAAATTATATTGAATTATATTTTTGTCCTCTAACCTTACTTATCACAGTCTTTTTGTATTTTTAAACGTCATAATAAATAAGATCAATTTAACCTAAACTGCATTTTATAGAGGAACCCCAAATTACGCACCAATCGCAATATGAAACCTATGCCCAAAACAAGGTAGCCTCTTCCAGTTATTAATCCGTAGTGCTCTGACAACGTTAGCCCCACTGTCTGTTGTCATGCAAACCATGCAGTCTTCTTGCAGTGACCATGATGCCAGCGCATCTTTCAGACCTTGCGCAATGATGTGTGATCTTGTGGGAAGTAGGATGTTTGCAAACAAAAGCTTTGCAGTTGCCAGTTTTCGTCAATGAAATGCACCGTCATGGAAAGGTATGGCTCGGATGTTCAGCTTGACCATAAATCCGTTGTTGTGGCAAAATGTGAAACCTTTTGCAGTTTATGTGTCAGAGTTTGGCGACACGAATCATACAATTTAGGCAGAGCTGTTTGACTGAAATATTTTCAGCCAGGCAGTGTGTTCCTTGGGTCTAAAGTATTCAATAGCTGTTTAAAACCATCTCTCTCAACCACTTGAATTGGCACCATATCTTTTGCGATGTAATTGGTGACGGTGTTTATGTCATGCCATCTGTTGCTTTTCTTGTCGTAAGGCACTTTTTTGCAGAATGAGTCCGCTAAAGTTTGCCGAGTGTGTTTTTGTGCTTGTACCTTGGTTACTTTAGACTTGTGCTGGACAGTTGGCTCCTTAAGCTTTTCATATGCTTTGTATTCTGTGCGGTGGTTAGTTTGCAAATGGTGAAACATGTTAGTTGTCAAGCTGTCTTTAACAGCAACCGATTTACCACATAGTTTGCAGATTGCCGTCTTTTGAGCAACATCAGTCTTTTCAAAACCAAACCACTGCCATGCGAGTGAGAATGAACGATGTCTGGCAATTAACTCTGACGACGTAGATGGCGAGGCTGTTCTATCATCTGGTGCTGTTTGTTCACTCATTTTGAGGTAGAGAGCGACGCTGACTTGCGGCTTGCTGGATGTTCATGCCTATGCAACTCGCTTTTGCACATGCACAGTGGTCTATACTGTTGCATTAGTGAATGAAGTCTTTCTTTTTTTTTGCAAAGCGAGTTACATACTCGATAATTTAATTCCGCACATTGTTAAAACAGCAATTAAGATATAATCGTAAACGATGTATATCGCACACGCCTAGATAGCAGCCAGGATGACATTGGAGCCATTGTCACGAACAACTGCCACAATTTTGCTTGGAGGGATCTCAAACTTTTCCACAGCCTGCTCAATCCATGCAGCAATGTTTGTGCCAGTGTGTCGTTCTTCTAATGGCATGGTTGTGAGGCTGAAGCTAATGAGCTTCCAATCATCACTTTTAAAGTGGCAAGTAATACCAAGGTAAGCCTTTGTGGCAACACTGGTTCAGGCATCAGCTGTCAGGGCAATCTTGTTCTTGGCTGATGTAAGAACAGTTTTATCTGAGTAATAGCAGATTCATACTTTCTCTCAATGATCTTTGTAAATTGATTTCTGGAGGGTAAAGTGTAGCCTGGATGAAATGTGTTGATCATCTGCTTGAAGACCTGATCTTCAACCATAGATATAGGTTGCATGTCATTGGCAATCATGTTTAGGATGCTTTCTCTAAACACTTCAGCCATTTGAGCAGTGCATCTACACACCTTTGCTTAGTACCACTGAAACATAAAGAGCAACAGAGAAAGATGTTTTAATTATCACACTCTGAAGGAAAAGTAGTGTTGTTTATCACATCATGTACTATATATTATGCCAAAATAAAAAATAACGGACTAAAATATGTAACAAGCTAATTACTGATATGCTCCAACGCACGAGTTACCTAACGTTAGAGATGGTTTACTATTCATATGAACTCAAATATTATATGAAAAAAGAAGAAAAAAAAAAAACTAGGACAGCTCACAGCCTATTCACTTGTTTACTATAGCTCAAAACACATTAGCAAACATAACTGAAATTCTATTCACTTAACCCTTAAACTGCTGAAACCAGCTATAGTTGGTTCCCAATGCAATTTGCCAGCACGCAGGAGCCGAGTATATGCAGAGACATATATTCGGCGACGTACATTCATTGAACTCCGCAACCGGCTAAAGTTGTTTCTCAGTGCAATTTGCCAGCACCCTGGAGCCGAGTATAATCGGAAAAGTACATTCATTGAATGCCGCAACCGGCTAGAGTCAGTTTCCAGTGCAATTTGGAAGCACAAAGAAGCCGAGTATATGTGGCGACATACATTCGGTGACGTACTTTCATTGAACCCCACAATCGGCTATATTGGCTTCACAGAGCAATGTGCCAGCATGCCGGAGCTGATCAGTCAGTGTCGTATATTCGTTGAGCAGCCAGCTCATGACCACTGCTGGCCCTGGCAGAACTGCAGCACCACTGTCTCTGGGATTCAGCCGCTGCACTAGACGAGCCTGCACTCATCAGTGTTTACCTCTGTGTGTTGGCATGCAGCCAGTTCAAGCGCAGTTGGCTCGATGATTTACTGAATTTCATCAATGGTGTCAATTGCACCTTGAACATATAATAATAGATTGTTGCAGTAGTTTTTTTTTATAGTTTTTACAGTTCATTTGCAGTGTGTTGCAGTAATTTTGATGCTCTTTGCATGGAAAAAAAAATACGTGTTCCATTAAAATTTCACATTTCTTTGTGAATTGTGATGTTTACTTAAAGTGCAGCTAAAAGTATTTGGCGTCCAGGGGTGCATTAACCTTTAAATATGTGTTGGTTTAAGGGTTAACTGTCATTGTGGAAACCTTGATAACTTACCTCTCTGGTGATGGCAGCATCACAGCTCCAGGATGCTTGCGTTTCAGTTGCTTATGCATCACGATGGTGCTGCCGTGAAAAGAAAGCTCCACTTTGCATAATCTGCATTCAGCTTTTTTTTTCTTTTTTGGTGAAGTGCTCCCACACTTTAGAAAGTTTCTGTCTCAATTTTTTTTTCCATCTCCTTCCTCCTCCTCTATCCGACTCGCCATTGCAATCACGTTTATTTTCCTCTACATTCTTCTTCTCCTCAGACATTCTTGTGACTGGAGCCTCTATTGAAAGTTCTGTTTATGACGCATTGACAAAAAATCTGCATCGACAATTTTTTGTTGTCGATATCGTCGACTAATTGTTGCAGCCCTAGCATACTGTAGAATTTGCTGCATAAAATGTACCATTTGCATTATCTTTTTATTGGCAAGTCTAATTTCACTGCCCAGGGTAAAATTATAATAGGCTTTTAAGTTTTTCAATAATCTTTGTACTGAAATCATTTCTTTGAATTGTCTTTTAATACAATATGAGAGTAACAGAATCAATAATACTATGTTAGTAAAATAACTTTTTAGCTGAATATAAGTTGTGTTATTAATTTAATGTACCTGTCACAAATTTGCTGCTTCTAAGTTTTGGATACTGTTTTGTTTGAGTTAAACAGAGCAGTATACAGTATATTAAATAAAACAGTAACTGTTGTTGTCTCAAGCCAACATCAATTAATTAAATCTTAAGTTTAAAAGTGAAGTGATCCTCCTGTGTTGAGCTTTCTTTGTGTTATGCTTTGTTTATCAATTCTAGTATTAAAAGAGCATTCTTGCCTAGTGGTAATTCTGTCTAAATTTGGCATTCTGCTGTTGAAAGCTTTTTTCCTTAATGGTTGAACAGTAATTGTGACCAAATTTAAATTGAAATGTCTCAGCATTTGTAGAGCTGATGTGGTTTTATCTAATCTGCAGAGATTCAGTCACCACTTATCTAATCTAATTTTTAATAGATTATTTGTGTTATCAATTGAAGTTTTTCTTTAACTTGGGAAACTGTCTATTTTCTTACATACTTGTTTACCTGATCTTTTTCTTGTGTTTTTAATACTTAAAAGTAAATGACATCTCACATATGAAACATTAAGAGTGCTTTTTGTCTGTTAAAGGCATTAATGTTTGAAAAAGTTTGAACACTTAATATATATGCAGACTATTCACTGCAAGAATTGATGGAAGGAATGTATTTTAGAAGGATGCTTTATAATTGTTGCTTAGATTTTGGATTAGTAAATTGAGTACTATCCAAACCAATCCCCCAAACTGACCAGAAAAAATAAATTCTTTTAATTTGATGAATACAAGTTGTTTTGAGAAAACATTTGTAGTATGTTGCAGTATATGTGGCATTTATTAGGTTTCAGGAGATGACACGAGTTTTTTTTTTTCCTTAAGGGGTAATTTAGTCTTTACAGAGGCTGAAGAAACATAGAAATATAACAAGCAATAACAATAGCCCCTCTCTGAAACATACACAAGAATTACAAAAAAAAAAGTTAAACTTCTGGTTTACTTAATAAGAGAGTAGTCACAGTAAGGCATTTTAAAGATGTATAGACAATCGGGCAGATGAGTGACTGTTTTTGATGCTTGTGTCCATATTTGTAGATAAAATTCTGTAGAAAATATTTTTTTATTTAGTCCGCTGTCATGCCTATTTCGTAACAATGTATTTTTCCAAAAAAATTGAGATTTAAGTCAGTTCACTTGTAATCCTACTTTCAAAAAGACATGGATGCAGTTTATTATTTAATAGCACCAGACTCTAACCTTTCCAGTTATCAGTCAAGTGTGAAGTGAGCACATCATAGCATAGGGGTCCCTAGCTGCGGTCTTGGAGGGCCTAGACGGCTACAGAATTTCATTCTAACCCTTCTGACCCTGATTTTGCTGATAATTAACTTCTTTTGAATTAATTTTAATTGACTTGCTCTTGAAGACTCATGCCCTTGTTTCTTTTTCCTTAATTAACAGCCAAACAATAATGAGATACAAAATGAGCCAAAACATGACCACCAAACCTTGTCCAACATACAGTAGCTGAAAATAAAGAAAGATGGAGGTCTCAGGAATGTTGATCTTCTCAGGTACACAAAACATTTTACCAGTGCCCTTATAAAAAATCAACAATTTTGGAAATGTATGCTATTGCACAATGAACACAGCACCAAGGCATGAAATTACATAACGGATTTAATTAACAACAAGAATTGGCTCCTAATTTAGCAACTGTTTGGAGTGAAATTGGTTGGAGTTTGAGGCCCTGACTTAATTGGTCTTCTGTTAGCTCACTCACTTCACATTTCATTTCTGTTTCGGTGACATTTAAGGAAAGAAATGAAGAAATTCAGGGGAACAAATTTAAAAAAGCAAGACAAAGTGAAAGGAAAAGGAGTTATTTAGCAGCAAAAACTGGTCACCAGATAAGAAAAGTGTTAGAATGAAAACCTGCGGCCCTCCAGGACTGGAGTTGGATACCACTGCCGTAGCAGATGAACAAACTGCATAAAAATGACCTGATTTGCAGACATGCAGTGAAGTGAAGGAAGTACATGTTCATGTACAGCACAGAATTAGTAGTACCAAATTATATTCAATTTCTATAGCTGCATGAAGGACTATTTTTGTGTTCTCTTATTAAAAGATAATAATAAGCCTTGTAAACTCTACGACCATGTGCAAAGTTTGTTGCCATTTTCATGAGATTTTTTTTGCTTTATATCAGAAGTTTCAGCAGTAATAAAAAGAAAATCAAAGGTAACAAACAGGGTTGAAAATGTCATACAGATGCAGAAATCTAAACATGTATCCATTACTTTATTCTGATAGTACAGAAGGCTTGTGCATGCCGTTTTAAAAACAGTGTCTTGTGCTATTATCTGTATCTGTGTTTTTTTATTGTTATTATTATTAAGAAGCAGGAAACCAGTGCATCTGAACACATATACATGGGCAGTGCATCTGCACTGGGTGACAGAATTTTTCTGTTATGAAAATAATTTTTTCCAACAGCAGTTAATTTGTTAAAGGCACAATATTTGCATCTTATTCAGTATTATGTGCCTGCTACAACTGCATTTTAATAATAAATGTCATGTTTTTTTTAACTAAAAAAATAGTCAAAAAGCTTGAGGAGGCTGCATTTTCTTGGTGTTTTGGCATTGCATGCATGAGCAGTATATGCATGCTCTTTGAGCATGGGAAAGGTGCTATATAAATAAAATGTGTTATTATTATTATGAAAACAATGCAGTGTGGAAGCAAAAAATAGAATGCTTTGAATTGCTTAGATTTTTTTAACAGTCTATGTAAGGGCATATTCTTTTCTGGCTTTTTCGGCTTGCTGTCTGAAAGGAGAAAGTAAACATTCCAACCAGGCATATAAAGGAAAAGAGCCAGTTCAATTTGTTTTCCATAATGCAGGTGCAATTAATGAAATACAATTTGTATAGAATTCAGTGACATTCAGTGAGATTAACAATGTTTCTAACATCAATTTAATAAATGTCTGTATGTCAGCCCAATTGCTGTATTTCAACCGCTGGCTCACCACAAACATTTGTAGTAATCCGATGTATTGCATTTCTCATTCCAACAGAAGGTGCATCACAAACATTAGCTCTGTTTTTATGAATCCCATACCGATTGGCATATAACAGACATATGCATTTCATTTGTCATTTCAACAGATGATACATTACAAGCATTTGTAGTAATGCATTGTATTACTACAAATGTTTGTGATGAGAATTCTGTTGAAATCAAAAAAATTATCTGCTTTATTACTCCATACTGTACATTACAAAATACATTTCAATGGATGGTGCACTGCAAACATTAATGCTGAGGTGTATGTTGATTAATTAGATTTCATACCATCTAGATGGGTAGCATAGTCTAGTAGGTGCATAAAATAGTCAATTTTATTAATATTAACCTAATCTGAATTGCTTGCATGACACTTACAGACAGTATGACACATTTAAATAGGGAAGCAGATTCAGAATCTGTATTTTCAGTAAAAGAAATGGAGGATCAGAATCTGTTGTAAAAATTGGCATTGACGCATTTCTAATGTAAACCATATACAGTATAAAACATAATAAAGCTTTTATTAAAAATAAAAATTGTTGTCAGTTCAGTTCAGATTTATTGTTTAGTGTACACAGTACAATGAAACTAATATATATTTGCTTTTCACTATGCCCATGCTCCATATGAATCTGTATTCTATGTAAAATAATGATATAGAATGTAATGGACTGTGGGATTCAACATCAGTTTGATATAATTACACCCATGGTGGCCACTGCAAGCAAACAACCAAGCAAGAATTGTATCCTTACCTCGAAAGTCAAACTAACAATCTTTGATACCTTTCGAGTTACTGTTTCCAGTGTGTGTTTTCTTAAATGAAAACTGCTACTTCAAAGTGGATTTATTCCTTGCATTTTAAGGCTTTAATTTAAGATGGGACTCTGTTTCTCTTTACCTCCATTATAATGGACAAGTATAGGCTAGTTATTTTTTTAAATAGATAAAATATTCTTCACTTTAGAACACAGTTTCATATTAACTTGAAAAATATCAAGCCTATCCTTTAACAGACTTAGAATAAATATGTGAAAAAGTTTCTTCCTCTAGTGGTTGGTTCTGTTAATATACAGTAGAAATGACTTTAAACCTGAGCATGTTTTTGGTAATCAGTGTGTAAAATTTAATTTGGCAAATACAGCTACATCCTGGTCTACAATCATAGTTTTTCTTCACTGTTGCAGATGAAAATATTAAAAAGTGACATAAAAAGGGTTATTTACTGAAATTTGTTATCGTTTTTACTGCATCTCAGTAAGATTTACAATAAACACTTGCTTACATTAAAATATATAATAATGAAGGCAATTGCAAATATGTACCTGTTTTCTTAAGATATAATCTTTCCAAAAGTGGAATATTATGAAAGTAGCTTTGTCTAGTAGATGCTCTTGTTATGTATAAGTTCCTGCTTTTCTCTTTTTATATGTAGCTAATTAGGGCTGCAACAATTAGTCAACGTAATCGACGACGTAAATTACAAAAAATCGTTGACGCAGATTTTTTATTGTCGACGTGTCATAAACAGAACCTTCAATAGAGGCTCCAGTCACAAAGAACCACATTGGTTTTTGTAACTGCACTGCACTACATGAATGTCTGAGGGCAGTATCGTTTGTTATTGTTTGTCAAGACGCACACAGTCCTACCAACGCAAGCATCCTGGAGCTGTGATGCCGATGTCTCTTGAGAATTAAGTTTTAGCAAGTAAAGTTAGTGTCACATGTTAACGTTTATGTTTGTACTATAATGTGTATATCAAGGTTTCAACAATGATAGTTAACCCTTAAACCGATACATACTTGGGGGTTAATGCACCCCTGGATGCCAAATACTTTTTAGCTGCACTTTTTAAGTAAACATCACAATTCACAAACAAAATGTGAAATTTTAATGGAACACGTATTTTTTTTTCATGCAAAGAGTATCACAGTTACTACAGCACTGATCATTTTACACACTGCATATGAACTGGGTCCGTGCTGGCAAATTGCACTGAGAAACAACTTTAGCCAGTTGTGGAGTTCAATGAATGTATGTTGCCGAATATATGTCTCAACATATACTCGGCTTTGGCGTGCTTCTAAATTGCACTGGAAACCGACTCTAGCTGGTTGCGGCGTTCAACAAATGTACTTTTCCGAATATACTCAGCTACTGTATGCTGGCAGTAATTGCCTTGTTACATATTTTAGTCTATTTTTTTTTATTTTTTGCATAATATAGTACATGATGTGATAAACTACAACACTTTTCTTTCAGAGTGTGATGATTAAAATATCTTTCTCTGTCTGCAAAATCATTCCTATGTATTCCTGCTACTTCTACTCCCTCTGAGCATCTCTTCTCAGCACCTGGGAACATTGTCTCAAAGAAAAGAGCCAGTCTTACACCAGAACACATCGAAATACTCTCGTTCCTGCACTGCAATCAGGAATATATGAACTGAATCTTTTATAAACTTGACATTGTTTTGTTTTATTTGAATTGAAGGTTTATTTAAACTTTTGGACTTTGATTATTATTAATTTTAATCGTGTTAATGCAGAGGCATCAGGATGACATTCACAGGTGGACAGATGTGAGCAGATAAGGTAAGACATGCACTGAAGCCCAGAATAGGATGTGCAAACACAGGTCGCAGGCATCAAAATAGTCAGGCATGAAATAATTGTGACTAATCGAAAAAAAATTGAACGATTAGTCGACTACCAAAATAATCATTAGTTACAGCCCTAGTAGCTATCATGTTGTGTTATGGGAATATTTGCCTAGGTTTTGTATATGACATGATGGGTTTGCAGTGAACAGGGTACTAGTCTGTTGCTGGGTACAGTATATTTTTTGTAAAATGAATTACTTTGTATAGATGAATGCTTTCTTTGGTGAAACACTGCATCTTCTGTAAGCCTACTGCAATTGTTAGCAGACATGTACCTGTCGCAGCACTGTAGACTGTGGAAAAACGCACTACCCAGTTTAAATATAGTCAGAAGTATGAATCTTTTGGGTATACTTTGTTGAATATTTAAATAACCTTTGTTTGAAATGCCAGTTTCTATTCTAATATTTATATGTTCTACTCCTGTGACATAAATAACATACATCCTATCCATGACTATGACCTGTAATATTTTTTTCCCCCCAATCTGAACATTACATTTAAGATATGGGCATATTATTTGGAGTTAGTAGGTTGTGAACATTTTACCTATACCCATGGCAACACCACAAAATACCCATAACCACACCAGTGTAGAAGTATAGGTTTCTTTGGTGCTAGAATCTGAGAAATGCTGAAACCTATCTGTCCACTAGATTTGTGGGATTGGAAATCTGTAAATGAACATATATGTGAAATCTTAATGCAATCTGTGACAATGATTCTAAAAACAATAGCACCTTAGCTTGAATTAAACACAGCTGCTCAAGGAAAACATAACAATGTATTTAGATTGATTTATTTAACAAAGAAAATATCAAATCACGATGGATTGAAGATGGGTTATTGCAGCAGAATGTTTGGTGCTTTTAGAGATGTTAAACATGTGGAGAACTGTATGACTGACTAGCAGTGTTGATTGCTGAAATTCACCAAAACACTTTTCACAGAAAATACACTGTGTTGGCCAAATATTTTCCTGGAAATTTGCCATTCAGATGGCATAGGTAAACATTTTTTCCAAACGCCCCATAATACTTTGTGCAAGCCAGTGTGACATCACAGAGCTGTACCAGCCATGCACAGAACGTTTGCGCATTCCTACTGTAAGATCATTGCCGACATGTCCATCAGTGGGTCAGAAGCACAAGAGGAAATAAAAAAAGCCATTTCAGCTACTGAGCTGTTTGAAAAAAAGTACATAATCTGGCAAAAATCTCAGAAGGAGGAAGTGTAACAGGCATTACAATCTTGTTCTTGGGCTCCGTGTTGTACATTAAAGTTTTAATACCAGACTTAATTTCTAACAAAATGTAAATCCATTGATTTTGGCAGTTGACCTTCTCTTTCCTGCTGATTAATTGTTCATTCTAGTGTTTTTATTGTATAATAACATCAAATACCTCTTAACCTGCTAAATGTGAAAGATTCATTATGGTTAAGTCCATTTTTAGTTAACTTTATATAAACTACAGTAATGTTTCATTAGGTTTTTATAAAATTATCTTCTGCAAAAAATATGAGACATCTTATTTAGCATTTTGTTTCAGCTGTTGTACTTTAAAACCAATGCACATAACACAGAATATTTCGTTTATTGCTCTGTTTTGAACAGCACTGTTTTAATGTGTGAATATTGTTGATTTTTTTCTGTGTAACAATTCTAGTAATTCTTCTTATATTGCGACCTAAGCAGTTTTGCTCATAGAAAGATTTCTGTTGATAAAGTGTTTCCTGCTTTATTTTCTATCAAGAGATGCCTCAAAAAATTCACATTATGGTTTTGCAAGTATACCTTAACTACTAGGAGTTCACTTGAAAGAGACCTGATAGAAAAGTTGGTGATAAATTACTGCTAAATAAATAAAAGTACTTCTACATACCACTATCATAATAATTTACTGTTTTTAATTAGATATTTAGATAAATAATTTTTTTTGTGTTTTGCAATATTTTTTATTTTGTTTAGCCCTAGATTCAGTGTGTAACTATCAGCAAATCACTTTTTTACTTAAGTAAAACATTTTTCCCAGTTTAATTGGCTTGTTGTTAGTGAGACTTTACTAAGAGTAGGTCTTTTACTGTGCCCTCCATAATATTTGAGACAAGGACAATTTTTTTCCTTGAGTTACTCCTCTGCTCCACAATTTAAAATTCTAACTTACATAATTAAGACGCGATTAGATTACGCATTGCAGACTTTGCCTAAATTTCGGTCCCACCATGTAGAAATTTGAATACTTTTTATATATACCCCTTCCCCATTTCAGGACATTCTAAGGTTTGGGACATAGCAATGGTAGGTATATTAAAGCAGTCATATTTTTTTGTTGCATATCACTTGCATGTAATGACTGCTTGAAATATGCTATCCTTAGACATCACCAGGAGCTGAGGATCATCTATGGTAATGCTATGCCAAGACTCTAATCCAGCCAGCCATCTTCAGGTCCTGCTTGTTTTGGTGTCTTGTCCCCTTACATTTTCTCTTCAGAATATGAAGGCATGTTTGACTGGACTTAAACTGGGACCTTACTCAGAAGTGATGTGCTGCTCATTTTGACCTTTTAGCCAACTTTTCATTGCTGGACCATTTCTCTTTAAGCAATGTTTAGATTCAGTAGGGATGGCAACAATCAAACTTTACATTGTCTAGTCTAATTTAACCTGTTATTTTAAATTTGGTTAATTTGAGTTAAGGGGGAATTATATTTTCACATAGGTGATATAGGCATTAGTGAAATGTTTTCCTTCCATAATGTAACCATTTTAAAAACGTGTATTGTGTTTAATCAGATTGTCTTTTCAATTACATTAAAATATTTTGGACTTCAGGAACAATTTAATGTTAAAAATAAGCAAAAATAGAGGAAATCAGGTAGGGAGTAAATGCTTTTATCATGTCAGTTAAAAGTTACTAAGATGGCTTTCCAATGACTTGTCTGTTTATTGTGTGATAAGTACCACTTGAAGTGACATTTTTTTTTTATTTATGACATTATTTATGGAATTTTCAAACCAGTTTGTGTTTATATTTAAATTTTTATTGGAAACTGAACGTTTTTCCCCCAGCCAAACGCATTTACTGTCAGGTCTGCTGAGAATAGATATAAAGTCACTTCCTATAAGCCTGACCAAGCTTTTGCAAGTCTGTTTTTTCCAGGAAATCTTTATTACAAGAGTTGGGAAGTGCATAACAGCCTTATACAACTAACCATTTTTGTACCCAGTTCCTTCCTTTCTGATTAAGTTGCATCCCTAATATTACTTGGCATTATGATAGTTTCTAAAGTTCTTAAGCAGAAAGTTTTTAAGAAGTTTTAAAGTCTGTTTAAAAAAGAAAAACTATACTTGATTCTGATCAGATGTCTAATCTCTGACCTGTTCAAGTTTAACTTTTATTCTCTAACATTTTGGAATGTACACACTTCCTCCAAATGAAGGCACACTAAAGGTAGTATAATACTAATCTTCAACTATTCATGAAGATTCTAGCCTGCTTTTTGCTAATGCTACCATTACAAGGCAGTTGGTATAATATTTTAGTTCTTTGTTTCCATTTTTTCCATTTTTACTTTTGATTAGAAAGCTAAATCTTGCTTATGACAATTTTCAACAACACAAGGCTGATAAAGAATGAGTTTTTTTTGCATACAACACTGGTCCTCTTGTTGGCCGTTAACACAGAATTTTGAATACAGGAAAACAATGACATTCAACACTAGTTAGTAAAGCATGAAATATAAAAAATGGAAATGGAATCATTAGTTTTCTGGGTGACTTTGTGTTTCCTTAGGAGGCATTAGCTCTCTGGAAATGTGTTCTTTTGAAATTTCGGCATGTTAAGTAACCGAAAAATATAGAAATATGACAGAAAAGGCGATGTCCCTCCTATCGTGATTACAGTGGTACAAAAATCACATGAGAGAAAAAGATATACTTTAGCTTACTTTACTGATGGTTTTACGCGGTTACAGACGGGAAGCTTATGACAGACTCTATTAAAGTGTGGGAGTCTTGATCTACGTAGTCTACCATCTTTCGTCACCACGCTGAAAGGATTTTCCAGACGGATGACATAATCTTCCACCCGACAGCTTCAAAGGGTTTGACTGCTTGTTCATGTATTTATACTGTCTTCTCCACGTGCAGGGCCCTCTCTGGTCTCCAAACAAGGAAAGTAAAGGGTTCAATTTCATCTCAGGAATAGTACAATGCCTTCGCAGTTGTCCCCTTCATTCTCCAAACTGCTAAAGTAGTGGTTTTCTAAATGCAAGCAGACTAGCCCCTGTGTGCCAAACTTGGTCTGCCTGTGTGAATGAATCCATAACAGTGTGCGTAGAAACAGTGACATTAAACTTAATATTATAACAAACTGATTATAACACTTTGTCATAAGATTTCTTTGACAGAAAACTGTATGATTTAGAACTAATTTGACAGTTTCATGGCAACCTGCCGTCTTTGAGTATCAAATTGAGATCAGAACAGTAAAATTTGGTACTTTTTGCAATGGCAAAAACAGATTGGCAAGTCTTTGCATTCATGCTTTTTAATTAACATCTTGTAAAATGTAATCTTCCATTAATCTGTTTTTTTAGATTCATTTTAGTTAGCTTCAAGGCCAAAGCAGAGCTATGCCGATAGATGGTTAACTGTCCCTCTTTGATCACATACCCCTTTATATATAGATAGATAGATACTTTATTAATCCCAAGGGGAAATTCACATAATCCAGCAGCAGCATACTGATACAAAAAAAACAATATTAAATTAAAGAGAATAAAAATGCAGGTAAAAACAGACAATAACTTTGAATAATGTTAATGTTTACCCCCCTGGGTGGAATTGAAGAGTCGCATAGTGTGGGGTAGGAACGTTCTCCTCAGTCTGTCAGTGGAGCAGGACAGTGACAGCAGTCTGTCGCTGAAGCTGCTCCTCTGCCTGGAGATGACACTGTTCAGTGGATGCAGTGGATTCTCAATGATTGACAGGAGCCTGCTCAGCACCCGTCGCTCTACCATGGATGTCAACCTGTCCAGCTCCGTGCCTACAATAGAGCCTGCCTTCCTCACCAGTTTGTCCAGGCGTGAGATGTCCTTCTTCTTTATGCTGCCTCCCCAGCACACCACCGCGTAGAAAAGGGCACTCGCCACAACCGTCTGGTCGAACATCTGCAGCATCTTATTGCAGATGTTGAGGGACGCCAACCTTCTAAGGAAGTATAGTTGGCTCTGACCTTTCTTACGCAGAGCATCAGTATTGGCAGTCCAGTCCAATTTATCATCCAGCTGCCTTCCAGGTATTTATAGGTCTGTACCCTCTGCACACAGTCACCTCTGATGATCACAGGGTCCATGAGGGGCCTGGGCCTCCTAAAATCCACAACCAGTTCCTTGGTCTTGCTGGTGATCAGGTGTAAGTGGTTTGAGTCGCACCATTTAACAAAGTCCAACATTAGCTTCCTATACTCCTCCTCCTGCCCACTCCTGATGCAGCCCACAACAGCAGTGTTGTCAGTGAACATTTGCACGTGGCAGGACTCCGAGTTGTATTGGAAGTCTGATTTATATAGGCTGAACAGGACCGGAGAAAGTACAGCCCCCTGTGAGTTTTCTGTTTCTTTGGAGGCAGAGCCTTTACCCCGACTCCACCTCTCACTTCTAGGCCGGACAGAAACACACACTTCCACACGTAGATGTTTATGTATAAGATGTGTTATTTATAGGCTGCTGTTTGCTGTGAAGTGTTTGTTCAAATATAAATTTGTATTGTTTGATAAAATAATAAAAAATCGTAGTTTTTCTTTTAGTAAAATACATTTAAACCACTTCTTTAAAAGAAAAATTGAATACAGCAGTACCATATAAATGTAATGTTAAATAAATAATTCCAGACAATGAAAGTAGTATACAAACAGAAAGCTGCTTCACATAGGGTTATACTTTTGAATTGAAAATATTGTAGGTCTCTTGACCAGTGGATGAGGGGGAGATGCAAGTTTTCAAGCTTTTTCATTTTTGTCATGTGGCAAACAGTAAGAAAAGAACACACTTTATGTATTAAAACAGTCTTGTCCATTTCTGACCACTTCGGTCTTGATCTACGAGCTGTCTGGTACAGTCCTTAAATGAAGTTATGCCATTAAATTGTGAAATCCTTACATTTTATTTTATTTCATGCATTATAAGGTTTAACATTTGGGAGTCCCAGAGACCTGTTTGTTTCAATTTTTAGCCATTTACTGTAACCTTTACATTACAGGTGATTTCACTTTTATTTAATGTAGTGATCCGCCTAAAAAATCGAGTCACTGATTTTTCTGGCTCAGAAACGGTGCTGAAGGTGGTAAGGGGAAAGAAAATAAATGAGGGTGCCTTGTTAAGTGTGCATTGGCGACTCCAGCAGGGATAGTCAGATGGAAGGTAGACTGCTGGCAGAAATATTGTAGATGGTTAGTGTGGCTAGAATTGGTATTATCCTGTTTCATGTTTACCACTGCAGATTAAATAAATGAAAAGAGCAGTAGTAGATAGGTGTATAAGTGTATTGAAGTACTGCAGTGTATTGTCAAATTCTGAAACTTAAACTGTTACTTGTGTTTCTTTTTTACTTTAAGCAGAAAAAAAATGAATAGGTTTTCAGATTTTTGTTATTTGTTTTTGAAGAATGTGGAAGAAAAGAGAAATTTTCTATTTTGGTTCAGAATTTGTCAAGTAGACTATTTGCAACTCAAATGTGTACACATTTTCCCCCCAAAGTTTTATAATGCTGCGGGTTATATATTTAAGCTAAAGTACATTATACATTTTCCTGTTGTTCATAAATCGTGCTTGGCAATGACACATATAAATCCAAGTATGTAATCTCCAGGCCTTACGATGTCAATTAGTGGTGATTTTAATTATATTATTGTTTACATATACAGTACAGGTCAGAAGTTTGGACACACCTCCTCATTCAATGTGATTTCTTTATTTTCATGACCATTTACATTTTTTTTTATTACAAAATAGCCACCCTTTGCTCTGCTTACTGCTTTGCACACTCTTGGCATTCTCTCGATGAGCTTCAAAAGGTAGTCACCTGAAATAAAACCAGGCTATTTTGGCCTAGTTTGGGTGGCTATTTTGAAGAAACTAGAATATAAAACATGTTTTCAGTTATTTCACCTTTTTTTGTTAAGTACATAAACTCCACGTGTTCATTCATAGTTTTGATGCCTTCAGTGAGAATCTACCAATGTAAATGGTCATGAAAATAAAGAAAACACATTGAATGAGGAGATGTGTCCAAACTTTTGGCCTGTACTGTACATATAGATATCAGATCACACACTGCATTTACATTAAATAAAGGACATTTAATAATGCCTGTTTTATTATTACTGATGATAAATTACAGATTGGATCTTTTTCACAATAGGATTTAGAAATAGTGTTGGAGCTTTTGCTTCATCTTTGTTTTTTTTTTTTTGCAAATCCTAAAGTCATTTTAATCCTCATTTCATTAATTCTGAATCTAAAAGGTATACCCAGAATTGTAATTCCTTTTTCTTGAACAGTTATTTCTCCAGATAAACATATAAAACAATAGTTCGAAGCTTGATATTATGTCATTAATTTCCTTAAACACCAGAAAACAAGAGTTAACGCATATATGATTAATTCTTGCTAGCTATAAAAGAAACTAATATGGGCTGCCAATAGTTCATCAGTTAGTCATTCTTTATTCTGTATAGTAACATTAACTCAATGCTGTTTTTGAAGCAAGTAGATTCAAAGTACAATATCAGGTTTAAGACATATTAGTATGCCAAAATCACAATAGCAAATGTAAATAAAAATACTGCACTGACAGACAAAATGAAAAGGCCAAAAGATAGATAGATTTTAACAGCAGGTATGAAATAGTTTTGCATTGTGTGCTTTTCTTAAACCTGAAGAAGTGGCAGAGTGCTTAATTTTTATTTACACTTAAGGAAAACTCAAACATTAACATTAAGAATTTAAGTTGTACAGTTTTTGCTGTTTTTGTAAAGATAGGTTATTTAAAGTGAAACAATTGTAATTTTTAGTAGTAAATAATAAAAACTCTAAAGTCCAAACATCTAAAATATTTATAGAATGGATTTTGTACATAATGCATACAGGCAAATTCCCATACGTTGAAGATACCTTTGGAGTGAACATCATAAACAACACTACCACAGCTAGAGTCAAAAATAATATTTTGCAATCCATAATGAAAGTATACTTCCTGAATAAGATAAAGGTTTGTTTTCATAAATATAAGTAATTATGTGTTTAATTTGCCATTACAATAAATTACAAAACAAAACAACTTTCATTATCACATAATTTTTCCTCATCTCAGCAGAATATGTTGTAAAAAAACAAATATTCTATGGTGAATTTTGGAAAAATTGCTTAATCTTTCCTCAAGCATTGTTGCTTTTTTGAAACTCTTCTTTTAGTGTTTTTTCAGTGTTGCCATTCTCTGTCATTTATTTTGTCCATTCTCGGGTATCTTTTTTTTATTTTGGAAATTGTGATGTGAGGAATGGAAGCTTTAGAGCTTAGGCCAATTCAGTGCCTGCCTTAAAGCACAAATGATGTCTTAATTTAAAGAGACATTCTTCCTGTTTGTATGCAATGAGGCAATCATAAAAAGAAGTACAGGTATCTTATTAATACAGTTAGATGTACATTGCACGAATTACAGAGTAGTCTTGTGTAAAGGTTTTTACTTTTTATATATGAATTAAATTTCCCAGAACTGAGCAAGCAGATCATTTCAGTGTATTAAAGAAGGTTTAGAATAGATCATTCCTTGGCTTAAAAGGCTTTTCTTACATTGAGAAGCTTAAAGAGCTTAATCTTTTCAATTCTGAACAGAGAAGACTAATGCATGTCTTAACTAAAATGAACTGAAACTGACACTGATTACATGTCTCTTATAGATCTTCACTAATAAGATGTGCAGTGTAAAATGTCAGAACATAAATAATTTGCTTTTTACTAACTGTTTGTGTGGAATATTTATACGTTGAAAGCAAACTATTCTTACTTTATATTTTTTAGTTCCGCAAACTAGATTTAATTTATAGTTCTACCATTGTAGGAAATTAATCATCCATTAACAGGTTTACTGTACTAAAGTGACTAGACTGTATTGTATGCAGGGATTAAAATTTCTGTTGGAGAAATATCTTGTATGTATGTTTGTCTGTAAATGTTATGTGGTTAAAGGTAACTCTTACTGCTGTCATAGCTAATTACTAGTTTTTTTGCATTACGTAGCTTATGCATTTCTTACACTGCTGTTTGAGTATATAAAATGACCATATGTTAGTGTTGTGCAGAAGTACCATTTTTTTTTTGAATAGGTCTATATCACCATTATGTAAAACACTGCATTTAATTGAAAAATAACCTGTTTGTCTTTTAAAAAAAAAAAAAAGTCACAGAGAGCAACACACAGATGTTTACCAGTCATCAAACTCCATAGCAGTGTTGTGCCTGAATACAAGATAACCATAGCTGAGCTTTATTACATAAGTCATCAAGTCAATTGAAAGAAAAAAGAAATAATGGAAAATTATGTTTTTTTTTGGGGTAATTTGGTCAGTTGCGCTCTAGCATGTGTACCATGGTGTTCTTGGTTGTGGTTAGAGTATTTTCTGTTACTACAGTCAGTGTCAATTTTGTCATTACTCTTTTTTTGGGGGGGATAAAACAAATAATTTTGCCTTTATTTTGTCTAAAAAGTTATTAATTATTTGCTTCCTTATTGTTTTGTTATTGGTACTGAGGTGTAAAAGTATTCGTACCAAAGTCAGAATTTTAGTATTGATCCAACACTACCATACAGAGGTTATTTATAAGCAGCAAGCAAAGCAAGAATTAACATTGAAATAATGGCTAAATGTATCCTTTATTCACTCCTAAAGAGGACAGCAAGCAGTTCATTGACAGAACAGCTAGTAGTAATCTTCCTCTTTTTTTTTTTTTTTTTTTAACACACAAATAATAATTGGCTTTGGCTGCCATAGCATTTCTTGTGATGAGTGTGGGATTATCAAAAAGTTGTAGTGATTAATAAAGCAGGCAACTCTAAAGAGTATGTTCCCAATAATAGTCTTGTATAGTGATATAATGAAACCATTATATGTTAAATATTAATTTAATATCGTTCTAAAATTTGAAACTATTTCATTTTTTTTCCTTACACTTTCATGCTGTTGTAAATTAAAATTGACTGTGATGAGGTTGTTTTTAATTTGGTTTATTGCAAGGTGTGACAAAAGAATTATTTTGTACACTCAGTAAAGCAAGCAAACATAGAATGCACAGAATTCTTTCCACATTATACATCTCACAGTTTACATAAATGACACAGTAATTAATAAAATGTATGAGATTCAGCAGTCTTTCAGTATTGACTTTCATGTTATTCTCAGACGAGGTCTAGAAGCAGAGCACAGGCTCAGTTATCAGAAAACAAGCAAACAGTTGAATGCAAAAAAAGCATTTTAAAGATTTAGTGTCTAAATAGGCACCTGTCTTTTTTTGTAAAAAAAAAAGATTTTATTTTCTTGCATTCAGATCAGTATATTTAGTGATAACCCATCCTGATTTAAGTGTTGTTTTTTTCCTCATGGTTAGTATTACTATCCTCATGTTCAATATTCTAATGTTTTGGAGCACATTCCTTCATCATAGGCTTATGTGTGTATTCCAGAGGTGTTATATATCTTAATCATAATATTCTCAAACCTGACTTAGAATGTTATGTTATCTTTATTGTGGTTAACACCTTTATCAGTATAGGTGAAGGAGCAATGAAACAAATTATCAAAGCAAACTGATTATTTTATTAGTAGTTGCTGAAATATAACTGCATAAATGAAACGTGTAATAAGGAATTGTAAGTGTCCAGAATATGAAAATTCAGCCTCCCACAACCATGTATTGAACCACCAATTTTGAAAAATAGAATCTTATGAATTCTTTTTTCAAATGTGAAATAAAATAGATTAGAAAAATGGATAATGAAACAGATTAGATGTGGAGGTGTGCTTAAAATACATTAGAATAAACAAAGCAATAACTATTGACAGAATATTCTATGGTTAAGAATAATATCAAAAAATAAAAAATGCATTTTTGGTCTTTGCTTTTCATACATGAACACAACTAACATTACCGTAAGCCTCAACGTGTAGACTGCCTTTGCATGAATGTCTTATGCTAAGTGTCACACTTAAAATCTAATAAAAAAAAAAAACAATAACATGCTTGCAAGTCACAATTAAAATATAAAAAGGTCTGTACACATTATGGACCTACAGTATATACCTCCCACTGTATGAATCCAAGTTTCCAGATTTTGGAAAGTTAATGTTATTTTTGATTTCAACTTCAGGTAGAAAATGGCACTATAAATACAAATTGCCTGAAATAATCTCAGATATATGGAGAAAATAAGCTGTAGGTGTATTAAGATACCTTAATTTAGGCATACATTCTTAGGTTGAAAGTAAGAAGTACACAATATATTGGCCTTTTCATCAATGCGCTTCATTGGGCATTATCAGAATTTACTTATTTAATGGTTAGCAGCAAATCCTGATTTTTATTTATATGTTCAAATCATGTCTAGTATTGTATATTTTTAATATTTTTATCACAAGTGATTTGGGTAACTCTCAAAGACTAATGACTGTTAAATAAGTGGATAAATGATATAGCACTCTCAGGATAGTATTATGTAGTCATTTAAGCACAGTTGCAGTTACACATTCAAAGTATCTTGTTAGATCAAATTTTGAGTACAGCTTCATTTAATGGAGAAATACCGTTTTTAAACATATACCTTGGTATCATGTTTTATTGAAACGAAAAATGAGCTTTCCTGTGCTAAAATCTAAGCAGTTTTAAAATGTTATTTATAACAGTCTGGAGACCATCAAAGTCTGCAACTTGAAAATGTCATTATGTGCTTTATGAGTATTGTTGTTTGTATATAGTACAATTATAAACCGGTAATGTTCATTTACCTTGATTTAATGTGTGCCTTTCACACACAATTTCAAATTTACAAAATAATTTGACAGGTTTTTACAGTTAAAATGTTACATTAATCATATTATAGATCTGTAGTGTGAAGTCATTAGTAAGATATTACTTTAAAACTTTTCTGATCATCTGGTTGAGTAAGGTGGATATTTGTGTATTCCTGTATACTGTAATGCTGCGTTGTGACAGAATCTTCAAGAAGTTGGGAACAAAACATTTGGACTTTCCATCTTAATTTAATCTAATCGAAATTCACAATCTTGATTGTAATGCCACATTTTGAAAATGGTGCATTCAAGTTGGAGTTTTGTTGATCTTTTAGGTTGCATTACTGCCTTATTGCAATTCCCGGTGGAAGTGTGAACCAGGATTCTATGAGCTTGTTGAATAATGTGAGATGTTATAATTCCCAAGGTAACTGGTGAGACAAAGATTTGTCTCCTGTTGACTCATTAATTACAAGCAGATTCCAATCCCCAGACACATGACATATGACCCTGGCAGGCCCCAGTTTATCTAATGTGACTTTAGATTATGTGGCTTTTTATTGTGCTCTGTATTTTCAATGAATTTATTGTATCTGCAGTCTAATTCAGTTTGCCACTGTGTTTTAATTTCAGATTACTTTTTATTGTGTGTTTGTCTAACCTGATTTAATAAGGGATCCAAATAAACTATTGATTAAAGAAAATAATGAATGTAAGTTGTTAATGAGAATAAACTGGTAATTGTGTAAGATTTCTTTTGCTCAGAATGATTTGCAAGATCACATTATCATTGCTATTTTTTAATCCATGTGGAGCACAGGCACATAACCAGATTTTCTCTGGATCCAACAGTAGCTTGTTATATGAAGACTGAACCATCTACCTTTTAAATGTCAAATTAGAACACAGCATAATTTTTTATCTCAGTAATTCCAGCAGGCAAGAAAAAGTTCCATTGCCATGATGTGCTTCTGTCAAGCACAAAATCACATGGTCTGAAATTCAGAATAAATCCAGTAACTTTATATAAAACATATATTATGTACAATCAAATTAAAAGAAACACATATAATAGAGGTTAAATGTTGCAATGTACTGAAAAGTGGGTGGCTTCCACTATATAATGTACTACATCTTAACAATAATAAACCCTGTATGTTTGTCAAAAGTACTGAAATATCATTCTATATAAATTTTAACATTTTAGAATTACATATTAATCTCAATTATCAGTTAGAGGTCGACATCGAGGCCATGACAGATAAGAGAAAAGATGGGTAACAGAACAGCTACTTTAAAAATGAAATTGTGTAGATTAGCGAATAGTCATATTTATTTACAAAACAAAATGTAATATTATTAACAAAAATAATTCATATAATATTGTAACGACCAGCTTATTAAGGAAGCACAACTCAGATGTACTGGAGTTTTCTATGTTTTAGTCTTCATTCTTTAACAAACTGTGCCCTGTTACTCCATTATCTGGGTTACAGCACACACCTACAAAACAATAAAAGAAAGCTTTCCCTACCAATCAAGTTATCTCCTGCCACTCACGTTCCTTTTTCTCTACATCACAAACACTCCAGCTTATTGTCTCCTGAATTTATACTCAAAACCTGGTTCCTTTTTCTCCAAATTTCTCCTGTCGCTCATCTCCTAACAGATGTGTCCACCCCCTACAGAACAGGAGCCCTTCCCCCAGGCTCATTACTTACAACTTTGCTTACACGCTTTCTGCTCCCCAACAGTGCATCACAAGCTGCCTACATGTCACAATATATTAACAAAACATAATATAACAATTTAAAAAGAAAATTACAATACAGGATGTCATTAACATTACCATCAGTGGTTTCCATTTTCAACACGTTTTTCAATTTTTTTCTGTGTCACACTTTATAGTGTTCACTGTTGTTCTTCCTACTCCATAATCTGAAGCAATATTTGAGGCATTTCTGCCGTTTTGTAAACGTTTAATAATTTGGTTTTTTGCAATTCCAACACCACACGCTTGTGTTTATCAGCTATAACAATGTATAGTAGATTGATTATAATAAAGGGAAAAGTTATGAAATGCCATTAAAACTGAACATACGTAACTGACACTGTGATTTCAAAATGAAGCCTGGCACATGGTGCTGTGGAAGAACACTACATGCTTGCATAAGAGAGAGATGTTGCAATGTGCAAAGCTCACAGTGTATCACATGGTAGTAGTAGTAGTAGTACCATAATAGGTTAGATACTTTATTAATCCCAAGGGGAAATTAATAATAGTAATAATAATATGTTTTATTTATATAGTGCTTTTCCTATGCTCAAGGTGCTTCACAGAGTCTTAGCAGGAAAAAAAAACAGGGTAAATGTAACATTGGATACAAATGTTTTTCTGAATAGAACAATGAAACAGATAACAAAGCACTAAATAGAATAAAGGACAATAAACCAGAGTAAAATACTAAAAGTAAAACCTAACAAAACAGAAAGAAAGGGCAGAATGTTAAGTTAAAAGCCTTCCTAAATAGATGAGCTTTAAGTTGTTTTTTAAAAGAATGCATGGAGTCCACTGATCTAATTAATTTTGGGATGTCATTCCAAAGTTTGGGTGCTATGGAGCTGAAGGCCCTGTTACCTATAGAGTGCAAGTTAGTGTGAGGCACAACAAGATTACCAGAATCAGAGGACCTTAGTAGGTGAACATGAGCATTGTGATTTAGAAGGTCACTGATGTAGTCCGGTGCAAGGCTATTTAAAGCTTTTTAGGTTATTAATAGAATTTTATATTCAATCCTGTAAGACACAGGGAGCCAGTGAAGGCGAAGCAGGATAGGCATGATGTACTCACTGTTGATGGTTCATGTAAGGACTCTTGAAGCAGAGTTTTGAATCAGCTGGAGCTGTGTTATAAGATTAGAAGGGGCATCTGCCAGTAGCGAGTTAAAATAATCGATGTGAAATGTGATAAAAGCATGGAAAAGTTTCTCAGCATTAGAAAAGGAGAGGAATGAGCGAACATGTGACATGTTATGGAGGTGAAAGTAAGAAAGTTTCTTAATGTGGTTTATGTGGGCGGAATAAGAAAGGGAGAATTCAAAAATTACACCAAGATTCCTCGCATTAGAAAAGGTCTGATGAGATCACTGTCAAGAGTGACAGAAAAGGAGCTAATTTTCTTAAGTAGCGCTTTATTGCCAATTTGCAGGTGTTTTTTTGCAATTTAATTTTAAAGAGTTCTGCACAATCCAGGTTTTAATTTAACTGAGGCAAGTTGTGAGCTGAGAAAACTCTGAAGTTGCACTTTTGACATTGAAATAGAGTTGAGTGTCATCTGCATAAAAATTATAACCCAGTCCATAGCTACGAACAATGTGGCCAAGGGGAAGCATATAAATACAGAAGAGAAGAGGGCCGAGGACAGAGCCCTGAGGAACTCCTTGTATGATGGGCGCTGAGCTGGATCTGCTGTTGCCAAGACTAACAAACTCTTTCCTATCAGTCAGATAGGTCTTGAACCACTGGAGGGCAGTGCCAGAGATATCCAGCATGTTCTCCATTCTGGACAGTAGAATGTCATGTCTGACCGTGTCAAATGCTGCACTGAGGTCTAACAGAATTAATATGCTGGTTTGTCCAGAGTCTGCTGCCATAAGCAAATCATTGGTTACCCGAAGAAGAGCAGTTTCACAACTGTGCTGCGCCCTGAAACAAGACTGAAAGGGTTCCATTAAATTATTAGTGGTTAAGTAATTTGTGAGCTGGGAGGTTACCAGAGATTGACAGTTAATCAAGGTTTTACTGTACTTCATTACTCATTTTTCAGGGAACATTACCAATGCACTTCCATTTTACCATAGGTTGAGTTGGAGTCCCATTTTGCAGCACCCACAGTGATTAATAAGATGGCAGCAGTCTTCACCAGCACGCTTAACTGCTAAAGAGGGTTGCCAGTATAGCATCTGGAAATACTCTGGCTTAGTGGCAAATGGGGTTGGAAAGCCAAAAGATACATACAAGCCTGTATAAAAGATTCAACAGCAAACCAATGCAAAAAATTTCGACAGGTATCTTATTTTTAAATTACAGACACATTAATCATTGTAAACCTATAAACTGCTGTGGCTGAAGTAGGAATTTGTCTTTTTTTTTTTTCTACAGGTTAAAATCTGTTTTACAGCCAGTTAAACATTTAACACATGAAGACAGGGGTCTGCAATTATTTTTACCCGAGGATCAGTTTTATTCTTTGCGGTTCATTTAGTGACAAGTTGGGCAACAGTCCCAAGCGCTGTTGCTCCGTTGATTTTTAAATCTATGCTGTGAAGTCTGCTGCTGTTGAGCATTACTTTCTTTTATGTTATTATGCACCATTTTAAAATTACATTTAATATACTGTAGTATGTAAGGTACTATAACTTTTTAATGCTTAACTGCTTAAATAATTCCATGAGTCTTCTGTGTGCTCATAATCTTCCAGCTGTGCTTCAGAACAGTTTTTTTAGTAAGTCAGGGCTAATTTGCAGGCCAACAAAAGCACTCCACAGTCTCATGGAAGAGCACGTTGACATGCTAATCTTTCTTGCATAAATTTTGAAAGTTACAGAGATATCGTAGTTTATACAGAAATGAAATGCACATTGTTTGTATTATGCAAAGTTTGTGTGTTACTTTCCTGAACATGACTTAAAAAAAAACAAATTAATGTTCTTTGCATTGAATATTTATTTAATGCTTATTTTAATATTTTTACGTACACTTTTAGCAAAAGAATGCAATACTAATTCAGTTAACTTTTAATATTTCATTGTATTACCCCATCTAGTAAAAAACATGTTGACCAGGTTTAAACATCTTTACGTTTTTATTGCTTACAGAACTTCATGCTTATCTTGCATACAGAATTGCTACATATTTCAATATGTTTTTTATTGAGGTACATTATCTACTGTACAAGATATCAAAAATGGTATAAAATTTCAATACTTTTCTTAGTATCATATTGGAATGTGAAATTTTGGCATGGTGACAACCCTAAAACCCAGTCATGACTTGCAGAGCAGGTAATGCCTCTTTTTAAAGGAAAAATTTGTAAAAAATGATGTTGCATGACTGGCAGCTAATTGTGACATTTGGCTGAAACTACAGAGCATTCTAGAGTTATCTAGGAGGCTAACACGGTTATCTTTTGCCTTGGATTTTGTTTTTGTTGAACTGTGCCTGGAACTTTGAGTTGAAATTAGTTGAACTAGTTGAAAATAGTTATGTATTTAATGTCTCAAAACAGTTGCATGAAAAAGTTTGCATTCTTAAAATTTTGGCAGATGTTTAAAGTGACAGCAATTGGTAAAGAGTCATATCCACACAGATTCCAAACATGGTTATTTAGTTCTAGGTAATTGGGCTACTGAACCTTATGAAAATCAACCCTGAAAGAAATAACAGCAATTGCAGAGTATGTCTTAATCATATAAACGTCACACAGATGGTACCTCCACTAGTAATTGGACATTACTCTCTTAGGTAGAAACAAAATGTAGATTATATAGATATATAAAAATATAAAATATAAATATAGATATATAGATATTGGTAATAAAAACATACTTGGACTGTCTTTTTAATATCATAGAGTACCATTCTCTGCAGTCAGTTTCCATTAAACCTTAATGTGTTTCACTTTGTTGTAGTATGCTAGCTTTCATTACACATACTATAGATACAGTGGTGTAAAAAAGTATTTGCCCCCTTCCTGATTTCTTATTTTTTTGCATGTTTGTCACAATGCTTCTGATCATCACATTTAACCATTAGTCAAATATAACACAAGTAAACACAAAATGCAGTTTTTAAATGATGGTTTTTATTATTTGGGAGAAAAAAAATCCAAACCTACATGGCCCTGTGTGAAAAAGTAATTGCCCCCTGAACCTAATAACTGGTTGGGCCACCCTTAGCAGCAATAACTGCAATCAAGCATTTGCGATAACTTGCAATGAGTCTTTTACAGCGCTCTGGAGGAATTTTGGCCCACTCATCTTTGCAGAATTGTTGTAATTCAGCTTTATTTGGGGGTTTTCTAGCATGAACTGCCTTTTTAAGGTCATGCCATAGCATCTCAATTGGATTCAGGTCAGGACTTTGACTAGGCCACTCCAAAGTCTTCTTTTGTTTTTCTTCAGCCATTCAGAGGTGGATTTGCTGGTGTGTTTTGGGTCATTGTCCTGTTGCAGCACCCAAGATTGCTTCAGCTTGAGTTGACAAACAGATGGCCGGACATTCTCCTTCAGGATTTTTTGGTAGACAGTAGAATTCATGGTTCCATCTATCACAGCAAGCCTTCCAGGTCCTGAAGCAGCAAAACAACCCCAGACCATCACACTACCACCATCATATTTTACTGTTGGTATGACGTTCTTTTTCTGAAATGCTGTGTTCCTTTTACGCCAGATGTAATGGGACATTTGCCTTCCAAATAGTTCAACTTTTGTCTCATCCGTCCACAAGGTATTTTCCCAAAAGTCTTGGCAATCATTGAGATGTTTCTTAGGAAAATTGAGATGAGCCCTAATGTTCTTTTTGCTTAACAGTGGTTTGCGTCTTGGAAATCTGCTATGCAGGCTGTTTTTGCCCAGTCTCTTTCTTATGGTGGAGTCGTGAACACTGACCTTAATTGAGGCAAGTGAGGCCTGCAATTCTTTAGATGTTGTCCTGGGGTCTTTTGTGACCTCTCGGATGAGTCGTCTCTGCGCTCTTGGGGTAATTTTGGTCAGCCGGCCACTCCTGGGAAGGTTCACCACTGTTCCATGTTTTTGCCATTTGTGGATAATGGCTCTCACTGTGGTTCGCTGGAGTCCCAAAGCTTTAGAAATGGCTTTATAACCTTTACCAGACTGATAGATCTCAATTACTTCTGTTCTCATTTGTTCCTGAATTTCTTTGGATCTTGGCATGATGTCTAGCTTTTGAGGTGCTTTTGGTGTACTTCTCTGTGTCAGGCAGCTCCTATTTAAGTGATTTCTTGATTGAAACAGGTGTGGCAGTAATCAGGCCTGGGGGTGGCTACGGAAATTGAACTCGGGTGTGATACACCACAGTTAGGTTATTTTTAACAAGGGGCAATTACTTTTTCACACAGGGCCATGTAGGTTTGGATTTTTTTCTCCCTAAATAATAAAAACCATCATTTAAAAACTGCATTTTGTGTTTACTTGTGTTATATTTAACTAATGGTTAAATGTGTTTGATGATCAGAAACATTTTGTGTGACAAACATGCAAAAGAATAAGAAATCGGGAAGGGGGCAAATAGTTTTTCACACCATTGTATATTCCAATCAGAATGTAAATTTCAACATGGAATTTCAAGAATTGCATTCCTAACAAGCATTTTGGTGGGTGACTGTCACAAGGCAATACAGCTTATTTGCTACCTGTTATCTAATAGAAATTGTCAGCCTCATGCAAAATTTTTGAGTCTTGCAAACAGACGTTGACATAAATAATCAGACATCCCCCTTGATATTCTAAAATTGTCAAACCTCTGTTTTATAAACAAACTCTCCACATCTCACCTAATGAGATTCTGTATCAAAACATGGCAGTGATAGCAGTGCTAAAAACAAACATCTTATCCCAAAAGCTGTGTTAAATAACAGAAGCAAGTATGCAGTTGGTATTTATGGTGGTGTATAATCTTGAATCTGTCTGACAAATTTGTTTTTATTAAATTTGTGTGTTTGTGATACATTTAACATAGGTATCTAAACTTCTCATTTGGATTGCTTGCAAAATTAATTTGAATATTCAAACAAAAACAAGATAGGACCCCAAAAAATCTCAAATCACTTTTAGCTTCAATGTGAACAGACAGAGCCTTAGCCAGTGCTAAAAAATAACCAGCAAAAACTACTTATTTTTCATATTTGTTAGTTTTTTGAAGTTAATAGAGTGTCTATTAGTACAACTAAAGTGACGATTGCTCTGAGATAATGTGCAGCATACTTTAGAATGGTATAGGAACAATTCTGCTTAATATAGGATATAATTACTGCAATTAATGCTACTAATCTTATTCTAGGTATAATGATGGATTGGTCCAAAAATAAGCAGTAACAAACCTCTAATCTCATATATGATATGTATTAAAAACCATAACATGCCTGATTTGAAGTGTCCTGGTTAATAATCTTGGCATTTGCTAATTAATTTTCTACCGATATTAAAATGTTTGGAAGTTCTTTTTGTTAGTATAGAGTTTGGGCAGTCTTTATCAGTCACTGAGCAGAAAATGTCAGTGAATCAGTTTGGTATATGCATAATGTAAGATAAATCAGGTAGTCCATGATGATCATACCATTCTCTCTAAAACCTGAAATCTGCCCCCAAGCCTATAAAATACTCTGAAAACCACCATCAAATATTAATTATTTTAACCGGTTTGTTAAAATATTAATCTTTTGATACTCTAGTTATGTCATCAGTGAGATCATCTGGTGTTTCAGGTGTTTAACATCAGACACCCTCACCCACTCTGTCCTGTCTTGATCAGGCTTTGGCCTATGTGCCAGTAGCACTCTTACTTGCAACTTCCTCTTCCCTGTCAAAACCCATCTATTCGAGTTTCTTTACTTCATCATACTTTTGATGGCCCTTTTCTTGTTCCCCGCTTTTCAGTCCCAGCAAACTGTAGACATTCTTCAAGGACATCCTGGAAAATTCATGCAGCACAGATCTTCTGGGTGCACGCTGGACTTTCCATCCCTGATTATGAGACTGTTCCATTGGATACTCATAATTTGTAATTTTCGAAATGACAGTTTAAACATGACCTGCCTCATCGATTTAGACAGCAAGAGGATAATTAGTTCTGAAGGTGGTCATGCAGATGAAGAGAATATGAAATGCTGTCTTAGGTCATCTGTCAACTACCAATCCTGTGCAGATGCAAGGATCCTAACAGATCCTGGTTCTAGGACTGGGCAGCTTTCCCCAAGAAACCTGATGGCACATTATTTGGCAGGTGGAGCTTGATGTCGCCCGTAGCAGATGGCTCTGGGCTCTGGTTAATTACTTGAGAACCTGAAATTTGCTTTAAAAACTGGTGTACTTCAGGGATAAAAAAAAAAAACTAAACATGCAGCCACAGAGAAAACATGAAGACCACACATTGACAGTGGCTAGGTTGGGAATTAGGAAGATGTTTTTTTTTTTTATTATTTGTCTGTTTGTGTGTGTGTGTATATAATGAGCTGTGCCCAGTTCAGTTCATCCTGTTCAACCTATTTTGCTGGAATGTATCCTGTTTTTAGTAGTAATACTTCCTCAAATTAAGTAGAACAAGTCTGAGAAACAAGACTCCTTTGCTGAGCCGAAGGACAAATACAAGATGATTTGTACAGCATGTATAGGCCTTTTCTTTATTTTCTCAAAGTATGCCCATTACTGTTGATCTTGTGCTACTATAAGTTTAGTTCTTCAACAACCCTTCCTTAATTTAACTTACTCAATGAAATATATATACAGTAGGTGGACATTTACTTTCTGGTCAAATTTGAGTGTGTTTAGCAATTTTATTGGTTTTACTTATGAGTGTGTGACCTCACAACCATATCATTACCTTCTTACTTACTGTATATTGATAGTTATTAGTTATTCCCCAAAGACCATTGTTAATACATACTTGTGGCAGTTTAATAGATTACTTAGTTAAAGGGAAGTGGCTTTAATTCCCAATATATCATGTAGTGGATATATAACATTAAGATCATAGACAAGTATTGTTCTGAAAGTTAGAACTAGAAACCTAAACTTTAGTATTAAGTAGAAATGCAATATGGCCAATTGTGATTAAAATACTGTGCCTTAAATACTGCAACTGTCAGTACTGAAATTCATTTTGATATGGCTATGTTTCAGGGTTAGCCTAAACTGAATTCTACCAGTATGTGAGTTTTAACTGTTTACAAGCATATAACTGATTAAATTGATAAGGTGTGTAATTTTAACGCTCACAACTGTGTATATCAAATAAATCAGCATTGAAGAAAATAGCTATTGCATCAATTCAGGCTGTTTAGCAGTAAAAATATACCAGTGTCTTATTTCAATGAAAAGGAGAAACAGAAGCACTTTTGTTTATGAAATAGCAACTAATGTCTTGTTGATTCCGAATTGTTATCTAGCCTTATCATTAAAGTTTGTGTAGTGTTTCATTGGTTGAACTTTGTAGTAGCTGATAATTAGTAAACTTTGAAATTCTACCTACTTAATCAACAGCCATTACATTCCACCTAATGAAGGAGGTGAAGAATTCTTACAAATCTACATTTCTGTACACTGTAGATACATTAAATATAGTAATTTTCTAAGAACTGTATAAGAGTGGACTTGTGTTTAGTTTGTTGATTTTTTTTTTATATGACATTATGGCCTGTTGAAAAAAATCCTTCTTGGCACAACAAAGTCCACTCTTGTTTTGAAAACACTTTGAATCTGTGAATCTTACACATGGAGCTTTATATATTCTCTTGATCTGATGCATGCCACATCTAAAATGTGCATAAATGCACTCATTTTGACTTTAAATTCAATTCAAATACAATGAGCGTTTAAAATTTCACCACTCCAAGAGTAAAGTCACTTGGCAGTGTACATGTTTTGAACTATTCAAATGGATTGCTGAAATGCCTGTCTGGCTAGTTTTGGTATCAAAGCTTGTGGGATTCATGATTAATTAGAAGCAGTGTTAAAGCCCATTATTTTTTACTTACTTTGCTCTTTAAAACTTATTGTCAATAGCAGAGCTATTGAAGATAATTATCCATTCTTAAATCTGTCATCAAACTTGCTTAAGGTAGTTTGGTTTCACATCTTAGCAGCATCAAATACAAGACAAAAAAATAAACCTACTGCTTTCTCCATGTTACATTTTGGAGGCTAAGGCAAACCTTAGAACCATGGTTAAAGCTCAAACAGAAACAATTTAAAACATGTTAAAGATCCATATGCAAAGTCCTGTCTCTGGAGATGTAGATAGATAGATAGATAGATAGATAGATTTGTTAATCCCAAGGGGAAATTCACAATTCATTTAAGGCAGTATCAAACACCACAGCCTTGAAGTTAATTACCTATGGGCATACTTTCAAAAATATGAGTGATCAAATATGTTGCCATGACAAACAGTTACATAGAAAGTGTGGATGCTTTTAATGGCTACTCTGTAGAAATGCTTCTCCATCAGGGCGATGCAGCACATTAGGAAGCCCTGGAAAATGTCCAAGGGGGCCTGAAGAAAACTGAAAATATTTATATAATAGAAATAATACTTAAATCACTAAAATACTTAAATCAGCTATAGCAGGTGTGTCAGACTTATTCAAAACACCTTACATATGATGCAAAATGTCTGCCTGTTTTCTCAAAGACCTCCTTTAAAGTGCCTTGAATGTTGTGGTGCCACAGCTGCAATATCATTTGCTCTGTGCTGAGAAGGGGGTTGGCTTTGACCTGCTATGCAAATAAAGGTTTCTTGCAGGAGAATACAAGATCAGCCCATGCCATACAAGATAACCCATGGGATGGACAGACGAGTGAAGGAAGGAGACCTCCTGGATAGAAAAGGAAAGGGGTCAGGTATGGTGGGCAAGTGAGCTTTGGAGTTGAAGGAGAAAAAGAGAATCAGAAGGAAGATGGTCTTGATCAAGAGCTCTATATAGTGGAGTGCAGGTGCCCGAAGGCTGTGAGCGTAATTGTTGCTTCACAAGTGGTCAAAAGACAGAGAGAGACTCAGAAGAGTAAGCAGTAGTTGTCCAAGAAAAGCTTGGAGCAGTGGTATGCCTTGATCATCCAAAACCCCCTTGTGCTACTCAGTTAAAATACCCCCCACAGCAAAAACAGTAGGACAGACTGTACATAGTACATCGCGTTATTTGTTTTAACCTGTTCTTTTGCTGTACAATTCCTCTATCCCATTTTAAACCTCACAACCTACTAAAACTAATCTCTTATTGATTGACTACATTTGCTTTCGTTCCTGCAGTCACAATTAGGTCACTACAGTATATTGTAGTGGTATATAGTTAAATAGATAGCATTTACACCTGGTACTAAAATGCATCTCCTTTTGAATAGAGATCGAATGGACTTCCCACATACACACAGAATTTCCAGATCCTGTGTTTATATGCAGAAAGCTACTAAGTTAGAATCAGGATGCACTGCTCATAATGATCCATCACAAAAAAGTGAAAAAATGTAATATGTCACACTGTTATGAAAACCTTTACTGCTACAGCACAGTAGCAAATATTTGACAGACTTGCATGTTGCTACAGCTGCTGCGCTTATTTTTTTTTTAAAACTACCTAATTGTCAGTTCTCTTCTGTGGCATATCTGATTTCTGTCTCAGCCCTTCACAATGCTTTTGTTCTTTTCTATTGACCTACCGTAAATACTCATGTATAAGTCGAAATATTTATGCCTTAAAATTCATTCAAAAACACAAAGTCGACTTAAACACGGGCAACACTAATTTCATTAAATAATTCTTTAAACTGTGAAATACCACACTTGAATTTGAGCATTAGCTTTTCCAGGTTTTGGATAACAAACATACCATTAGCTGCCAGTAGATGGCAGTAACGAGAAACATACAGTATTTCGGACCATAAGGTGCACCGGATTTTAAAGCGCAATATCAATGAATGGGTCTACTTTCATACATAAGACGCATCGTATTATAAAGCGCATTCAGCGAAACAAAACAGATAAGTCAAACTTTATTCAACTCATTCACAATAACTCTCAACATTGCTCAGTTGTAACATAAAATACAAAACAATACACTCACTTTTTCAGTTCAATCCTCTTCCACAAATCTATCAAATTCTTCATCCTCAGTATCTGAGGTAAACAGTTGGGCGATTTCAGCATCAAGCATGTCCAGATCTCTCTTCTTTATAGCGTCCGAGTCCGCATGTTCTCGGAGTTCGGTCCACGGCGTCTGTACGAAAGGGTTACAATGGTGCTCACGTTCGCGTCCGACAATCCCATCCTCGACACCTTTCTCCCAGTTTACTAGTGGAAAACGATGGGACATAGTTTCCTCTAGCGTGGGCGATGTCCTAAAGGGGTTGGTGCTAATTGTGGTGGCTTTGGAAAACTCTGCTTCCAGGTCAGCGTCTACCCCTAGTTTTGTCACCATTCACAGTTTCCTAGTTACACACTCCACCGAGAGAATGCACCAATTTTCTTTCAGTTTTACAAGCTTCGTATCACTCACTAGTGCTGGCAGGAATAATCCCGGACGAGCCCCCAGTGTTACCTTTCCTGACTGTCTCTGGACCGTGGTCGGGGTGACGCAGGGAGATTCTCCTTCTTCGTGTCCAGTGGTGTGAAGCTCCAGGGCCAGAGCAACGTGCTCTGGGGTAAAACCCTGTCCCTGGGTTCCCTTCTCCTAATTTACAGCAGGGAGTGACACACAAGGCTTGACTGCTCAATGGTTGAATTTATTATCTCCTTCTTTTTAAGGTGCCTGTTTTAGCTTAACAGAGACCAAAAACACAAGAACCCCACCACGCCGTCAACAAACACTCAATCCCAAAACTCCACCCCCCAAAACCCCGACAACTCCACCCACATCCCACATTCAGTATAATTGGGATGTCAGGCTGCTATTTTAAGCTCTGATCCCAACAAGAGTCAGACTTTGAAGGATTTGAAGAAGACACTTAGGGCCACTTTATTATATGCGAGGGATTTGAATACGAATTTAATTGAAATATTCTAACTGTAAGTAAATGAATAAAAATGTTTTTGGAGTTTTAATTTTGGCTTACTAAAATTCTTCAAAGATTAAAATGTTGAAAGTCTGGGCCCAGGTACATTGGGTATAATTATGAAAATCAAAGAATTTGATAGGCTGTCAAGCTTTACCCTCGACTTATACGCGGGTCATAACAAATTTCATAATTTTCAGCTTAAACAATACACTCGACTTATCTGCGAGGTTGACTAATAGGCGAGTATCTACGGTAATTGTTTTATATGGAGAGAAAACTCATTTACATTTCCATTTGTGTTAAATGCGGTTATTGCTGTTGGAAACACTCCTGTGCTGCATCCACAGGATAACAAACTAGCCTCTGTAATTAGATTATTAAAATAAATGTCAGCATTTTAAAATTTGTTTTCATATTTTCATAAATACATAATCATATAATGCTTAATGAAAAAATTAAAAAGTAATACATAAACCAAGTAATCTGTGAGCAGCGATTTTTCACCATTTTCTTAGAATTCTGTTTGAAATTGCTATTAGTTTATGAAGTGGCCAGCTGTGCCACCTCTTTCCAATTTGGCACCTTGTTCCAATCTTTGATTCGCTGGTGTCATGGACCAGCTTCAACAGTTTTACAGATGGGTCACCGGAGGTGCAAGTTAAGTAGATGTAAACAGAGTTTTTCACTGCCTCACTCTGAAAATTCTATAAATTAAATGTGTGCCTTATGAAGAAACTGTGCATTGTCCAGAGTTGGTTCCTGCCCTGTGCTCAGTCACACTGACATAGTATTTGACTTACTGTTGCACAGAATTATTATTTTTTGTTTATTTTTCACCAACTCTGCCTTAATTTTACAGCTATGCATTTTATCTTACATTTACTTTTCTGTTCAGTTTTTTCTGTATTGCTTTAATATCCAGTACATGTTAAATGAGCAGATGGAAAATTTTAACACCTTGTCTTTCACATATTACATTAGAGAGCCTTGGAATGATAAGGCTTATTCCAAATAATTATTTTTATTAGTTAAACTAGCAGAATACCCGTGCTTCACAGCGGAGAAGTAGTGTGTTAAAGAAGTTATGAAAAAAAAAAAGGAAAAATTTTAAAAATAATGTTACATGATTGTTAATGTAATTGTTTTGTCATTGATATGAGTGTTGTTCTCATATATATACTAATAAAAGGCAAAGCACTCACTCACTCACTCACCACTCACTCACTCACTCACTAATTCTCCAACTTCCCGTGTAGGTAGAAGGCTGTAATTTGGCAGGCTCATTCCTTACAGCTTACTTACAAAAGTTGGGCAGTTTTCATTTCGAAATTCTATGCGTAATGGTCATAACTGGAAGGTATTTTTCTCCATTTACTGTAATGGAGTTGAGCTCAAAAGCTGTGGGGGGCGGAGTTTCGTGTGACATCATCACGCCTTCCACGTAATCACATGAACTGACTGTCAACGTAGTGCGTAGAAAACCAGGAAGACCTCCAAAAAGCGCTGAAGAAAACATGCATTATATAATTGAGAAGGCAGTGAAACAATAAGAAGCGAGCGAGTGACATATACTACCATATTCATGAGTGCTGCTACTTCGGAAAGAAAGCAAGGTGTAAACCTAAACTTTAAATTAAGTTCATAGACAGGCTGCCGCTGGCGTTTCTCATGCCCACGGGTAATGCAGGATACAAGTTTAATGAGAGGACGCAGGATATAAATGAGTTTTGATCACTTTGTAACTAAGTTAAAATTGCAGGTGAAGGGGTGTGCTTATGCAAATTCCGAGAGACTGTGTTTGTGGGGGATTGACACTTAAGGCGGGTGGGGGAGTCACGTCATCATCTCCCCTCCCATTCACCTCATTTCGGTCTGAGCTGAGCTCTGTGGCTAACGCCGTCTTTCGAAGCAACTTTGTCACACTGCCACCAAATACTCCCAGAAAAATCCACAAGTTAATACACACGCTGTCTCTAGAGTTTCTCCACACTGAATCCTCCAGGCACTACTTACAAAAGGTTACATTGACAATCGTGTTATGTTATTTTTAAAATGTTTCCTTTTCTTAGCACAAGCACAGCTGAGAAGATTCGATGCATGTGCTCCATAATGCGTTAAAAAATAATGCATTTAATCACACTTCACATTACAAGCAAAGGGGAACTTTTGTCGATGCATGATTTCCTGGTACACCGATTACTTTGATCAGCGCATCCCGATTCATTTTACCTTCGCACCACCTTGGTTTGAGAAGAAGTCTGAAAAAATATGAGGTTAACACAGAAAAACAGATCACCAATTCAAGCTTTAT